>NW_016814761.1:3349902-3355157 GCF_001698545.2 Rhinopithecus bieti | reverse complement strand
GGCTGCAGCAGCTGACCAGCACCGATTGTCCAGCACTCCCTAGTGAGATGACCCCAGTACCTCAGTTGAAAATGCAGAAATCACCGGTCTTCTGTGTCACTCACGCTGGGAGTTGGAGACTGGAGCTGTTCCTATTCGGCCATCTTGCTCCGCCCCCGCAGGCTTGAAATTATTGACAGGAATTTCTAGTCTCACTCTACAGGAGAAGAAACCAAGATGAAGAGAGGTAAAGTTGATGAATAAGATGCCCGGGTATCAAGGAAGGAAGGCACTGTGGGACTAGATGCAAACCGAGCTAGGCATTCCTGTGTGGGATTTCTATTATGAACAACATAGATGCCTTTCTAGCTCGGGAGCAGAGGAAATACGGACTCCTCAAAAGAGAAAAAGAAGAGATGAAGGGATGATGTTGCCAAAGAAAGAAATTTGGAGAAAAAAAAAACAACATTTACACTTTTAAAACCATGGAACCCTTCTTATTTTTATGTGTTCAGGTCTAAATGCCAGAAAGGATACCATATTCAAAGGGAATGAGATTTGAAAACGATTTCTTTGAGTCCTCTGCCGAGGTCTTTCCAAGGCACTGCAATTAGGGTTTTGCACCCAAATACCCTTGCCTCATTTTGGTCGTTTTGTCCTGAACAGAGGTTCAACTGGGAGACCCCTCACACACAGGTGAAGGCGTGGCTGTAGAACCTCAGACCCCCTGGTCTCCTCAGAAATGAAGGTCATTGCCATCCTCCTCCTCCTCCTCTCCTGCTGTAAGTAGAGGGCTTGCTGGGACAGCACCAGGCTTCTGTCTTCCTTTTTATGTCAGTGGGAGGGGGGACTCTCCAGGTGGTACCAGGTGAAGGAAGTCACAAGTCACTCAGAAAAGAATCAGGAATGGGCCGGGCGTGGGGGCTCACGCCTGTAATCCCAGCACTTTGGGAGGCCGAGGGGGCAGATCACAAGGTCAGGAGATCGAGATCATCCTGGCTAACATGGTGAAACCCCGTCTCTACTAAAAATACAACAAGTTAGCCGGGTGTGCTGGCAGACACTTGTGGTCCCAGCTACTCAGGAGGCTGAGGCATGAGAATGGCGTGAACCCAGGAGGCGGAGCTTGCAGTGAGCCGAGATCACGCCACTGCACTCCAGCCTGGGCGACAGAACGAGACTCCATCTCAAAAAAAAAAAAAAAAGAATCAGGAATGGAACGGGCTCCCTCCAACGTCCTCTTGCTTCTGTTTCTGCTGTGAAATGGGCTGGTCCCAGTGTTGGGATCTTATAAAGTGTCTAGGAAATCAGAGGTTGTCAACTATTTGCTAGAAAGGGAGTTTGACTACTATTTTACGCCCCTCTCTCCCAAGAGTCTCTTTTCCTTTGGATGCTAGTAGCCTTTATTTAAGGCCATTTGGATTCAGAACAAAAATGCAGACATACATCCAGCTAATTTAAGAATGATTAATGCTTATCAGAAAGACATTTTTATGGTGACTTATGGGATAATTGGTAGCTATAAGTCATTGCTTATTGCTTACCTCTGCAAAGTGAAAAAAGACCTACTGGGAAACAGTTTGGGGTCTATTGGAGACTCACAGACTCCTTTGCTGGATTGGTAGAGTGGAGGTTTGTCCAGATCCATTTTCCTGTCTCTTTCAATTGAGTCACAATAACTTTTGAGTCCCTAAGTCAAAGATGTCAAAAACAGACTTCCTTTCCCCGCAATGAGTAGTGGAACTTACACTTTTCAAGGTGATAGCGCAGGAGGATACCCGTATGCAGGGATGACCGTCTCTGCAGCCCCTCAGTCTGAAGATCAACCCCTGAGTGCAGCTCCAGGGACTGCTTGGGCACCCCTGGCCTTCCTCCCCTCACACCCCCGTTTAGACTAAACACAATAGTGAGATCGAAAGCTCCTGAGCAAACTCCTCCAGACTCTATTTCTGTTTCTCTTCTTCAAGTTCATGTCTTTATTGTATTTTTCTTGCAAATTTACAACATGCTTATAATTAAAAAGTAAAATAAATGAGTATATAGCAACAAGGTAAAGCTCCTCCTCATCCTCCCCAGACCCTAGTTTTTTCCCTACCTCCAGAGGTGACCACTCTTAAGAGTTTGATATACATCCTCTATACAACCTTTACACACACACATGTAAAACATCATAATAGAAAGGGAATACATGCTGGGCCGGGCGCGGTGGCTCATGCCTGTAATCCCAGCACTTTGGGAGGCCGAGGCGGGCAGATCACCTGAGGTCAGGAGTTCGAGACCAGCCTGGCCAGCTGGCCAAGATGGTGAAACCCCGTCTCTACTAAAAATACAAAAAATTAGCCAAGCGTGGCAGCGGGCACTTGTAATCCCAGCTACTTAGGAGGCTGAGGCAGGAGAATTGCTTGAACCCGGGAGGCAGAGGTTGCAGTGAGCTGAGATCGCACCATTATACTCCAGCCTGGGCAACTACAGTGAAACTCCATCTCAAAAGAAAGAGAGAGAGAGAGAGAGAGAGAGAGAGAGAGAGAGAGAGAGAAGGAAGGAGGGAGGGAGGGAGGGAGGGAGGGAGGGAAGGAAGGAAGGAAGGAGAGAAAACCATGCTTATTGTGCAAAGACATGAGACAGCAGAGATGTATATAAAATGAATGTTGACTGTTTCTTTTTCTCTCTTCAATCCCAATTGCCTAGAGATAGTGCTATCAAGTATAGTTTATTTTTGAGACACATAATTTTGTTATTATCCCCCTGTCAGCGGACATGTGGGTGGTTTCCAATTTTTTTACATCACAGATAATGCTGCAGCAAACCACTTTGTGTATGCATTTGTGCCCACTCTCATAAGCATCTTGTAGAAGCAAAAACAGCTGAGTTCATGTGTACTTGCCATTTAAAAAAATAATAATTGAGGATACCTTTCCTGCCTCTTAAGTGTTTTGTTTCTCCTGTGAGATAGTAAAGGCCTGATGACATCTGGAGGGACTGGCATTTCTGGCTTTGAACTTTTCCCATTCATGTTGCATCAGACCCGAGGGTGTTCTGCCTAGGACGGTGGTTTCCTGCTTTGAGGGGGAAGACTATGGTTGATGGGAGAGCCTTGTTCCAAACCTCATGGAAACTGAGTATTCATCCGGGTTAGCAAAAAACTAGCTGTGTTACGGGAGCAAATCTGAACTTATTTTCTTCCCCAGGAAAAGGGCTAATGATTCCAGCCATGCCCCTTGCACTTCGCTTTGGGGATCTGGTGATATTTCGAATTCTAAGCATTCTAGTAAGGGGAGGGGACATCAAGGCAGCATCGTGCTCATTGCAACTTCCTTCTTCCTTGTTTCCTCATTGGCAGTGGCAGCCCCCACCCACAGCAGCTTCTGGCAGTTTCAGAGGATGGTCAAACACATCACGGGGCGGAGTGCCTTCTTCTCATATTACGGATATGGCTGCTACTGTGGGCTTGGGGGCAAAGGGGTCCCCGTGGATGACACTGACAGGTGGGTGCAGAGGCTCTGAGACCACCTATCATTTGTTTTCCATTAAAGTTCAAGCTCGAAGCCAGAGAGAGGGTGTTAGAATTCTTGCATGGCAAGTAACAGAAAACAATTCAGGCTAATGGAAGGAAGAACTGAACGGGATTTGGAGGATGTGTCTTGAGAAACCCAGCATCAGGGCCAGCTTCTTGAGTGTGTGATCTGTGAAGTTTCACAGGGCCCAACACTCATAAGGGCCTAAATGTGGTTTACTGCTCTGCTGCCGCCATCTTGAAATTCTTAATAAAGGGCCCCACGTTTTCCTATTGCTTTGGCCTCTGCAATTATACATCGGTCCTGCCCAGAGCTCTAGAAGCTGTTTCATCCTCATAGTAAAAGTGCTCTGCTTCCAGCTCTCCAGCTTGTAGGACTATAGGCACAGCACCACTGACTCACTAGTCCTAATTCCATATTCTAGGAGAGGGAATCCAAGTGGCCCAGTTTGGAGAAGTTGTCCATCTGGGTGAGGTTGCATGGCACAAACCCGCTTCCCAGGCCTACTCCAAAGGGTGGGGGTGGGGAAGTGTGATTTCCTAGAAAAAGTAGAGGTGGGTGTCATGTGGTGAGTGTATGTGTGGGGAGGTAAGAAACGGGACAGTTTGCGTGTCATTTCATTTGAAGAAATAAGAAAGCAAAATGTTCCTTGCCACATTTAACCTAGTGTGGAGAAACATGTCGCCACAGTGGGGCCTTAAATATCACTCCTGGAGCTCAGGCCTTGTGGGTTGGGCTCATGGAACCATGGGAGGACCTCAGAGCCCTGGAAGGTCAACTGACACATACAAAATGCCCATTATATGCCAAGCATGGGACTGGCGATTGGCACACAAACCTAATTTAATTATTTCAGGGAATGCACAAGACAGTGATACCAGCCCATTTAACAGGTGAGGACAGTGAGTTGCTAAACCACTTCCCGAAGGCAATGCAGCTTCTAAGTGGCAGAGTTAGAATTGAACAAGAACTTGCCTGTTTCAAAGTTTGTCCCCTCTCCTTGATGGTCTGTACCTCCGCTGCCAAAGTCCAAAGGCTGATTAGAAATTGAACATCATTAGCCAAAGTTGATCAACAGCAGAACCCTCACTTGCAGATGGGAATGGCGAGAGAGGGAGACTGAAACATTTTTCTTGGCCTTTCAGGCCTTAGAATCCAAGCTTAAGTTTCTGCCTTCCTATGCCTTGAGCAGTGGCTGAGGACTTGGACTGAGTCTCCTGCAGTGCTCTCCCATCCAGCCCCCAGCCAACTCTGGGTGCCATGAGTAGGACTACCTCTACTTTTGCAGACAGTTGTCTCCTCAGAGACCATCACAGTGCCTGGCTCATAGTAGGTGCTCAGTAAAACGTGTTAAATGCGTGAATGGACCCAGATTTGTGTCCTGGGTCTGTCATTTTCCAGCTGCGTAAGTTTGGGAAATAGGCCTCTCTGAATCTCAGTCCCTCCCCTACAAAAGGGAGACAATGGTTGTACTTCATAGGTTTCTATGAGTAGATAATGAGATAGCAACAGATACTAGAAACGGCTCAGGAAATGCTACTGGTTATTATTTTTATTTTGTATTTTATTTATTTTTTGGAAGACAGGGTCTTGCTCTATTGTCCAGGCTGGGGTGGAAAGGCTCAGTCACAGCTCACTGCAGCCTCTGTCACCTGAGCTCAAGCAATCCACCCACCTCAGCCTCCTGAGTAGCTGGGACCACAGGCTGGTGCCACTATGCCTGGCTTTTTTTTTTTTTTTTTTTTTTTTTTAAATTCAAAA
>NW_016814761.1:3286084-3349598 GCF_001698545.2 Rhinopithecus bieti | reverse complement strand
TTTTTTTTTTTTTTTTTTTTTTTTAAACTTAAAAAACGTAGGAGGTCTCCCTGTGTTGCCCAGGCTGGTCTCAAACTCCTGGACTGAAGTGATCCTCCTGCCTCATCCTCACAAAGTGCTGGGATTACAGGCATGAGCCACCACTCCTGGCCTATTTTTATTATTATTGATAATTCACCTCCCCACCTTCAATGCCTTCTTGCCTAGAGGAGGAGGCAGGAGCCCTTTCTAGTCCCCAGATAGGGTCCTCCAGCAGATTCCCGAGGGACCCACTTCCAGGCACAGCCCCTCATTTCCCTCTTGTCTCGCCCCAGATGCTGCCAGGCACATGACTGTTGCTACGAGAAGCTGAAGGAGTCCAGCTGCCAGCCTGTGTTGAGCGGCTACCAGTTCCACATCGTCAATGGCACAGTGGTGTGTGAGTAGCCTTTTCTGGGTGGAAATGTCTTTTAACCTGGGCCTTTCCTTAACATTCACCTCCTGTTTGACCCAGAGATGTTTTAGAAAATGAAATGCTTCCAAGTGCTTGGAAGGAGGCAATCCTGAGCTTTTCCCTGATGCTGCAGAGCTTCTCGGAGTGTCTGTGCTCATCCTGCCCTGGTCTCTCCCGCCCATGGGTGTACCTCCTGAACTCTCTGGGAGCCCAGAGCCCTGCAGATAGTACATGCTCAATACATACTTGTTCACTTGAGTTTACACTGAATTTTGAAGCTTCCTTTGACAACTGTTACTGTTGATAACGTGTTTCCTTGTTTCTGTCATGTGTTAACAAAACAGTTCAGCTGTCTTCCAGTTGGACAAATATTTATTAAGGGTGACTGTATGCCAACCACTAAGATAGGTGCCGCCAGGGCTACAAAAGCAAATAGGTGGGAAGGGAAGGGAGACTCACATGTTATTGAGATCGTTCAAGGAGCCATGTGGACAAGTGGATCAAGTGCCCTGCACATGGGGTGTGGTCCTGGCATCCGGGGTGTGTTCTGCTGCCGGTAGGGTATGGGTATGTGCATGGCAATCCTGGTCTACACAGCAGGCACATTCGGAGGCACTGGGCAGTGGCCTTTGGTGAGTACCATCCTTTCCAGCATAGCCAGGGTGGGTCCTGGGGTCCCAGGCTGGGAGGGTGAAAAGCACCGAATAAAGAAGTGGCCCCTGGCCGGGCGCGGTGGCTCAAGCCTGTAATCCCAGCACTTTGGGAGGCCGAGAGGGGCGGATCACGAGGTCAGGAGATCAAGACCATCCTGGCTAACACGGTGAAACCCCGTCTCTACTAAAATACAAAACTAGCCGGGCGAGGTGGCGGGCGCCTGTAGTCCCAGCTACTCGGGAGGCTGAGGCAGGAGAATGGCGTAAACCCGGGAGGCGGAGCTTGCAGTGAGCTGAGATCTGGCCACTGCACTCCAGTCCGGGCGACAGAGCGAGACTCCACCTCAAAAAAATAATAATAATAATAATAAAAAAATAAAAAAAAAAGAAGTGGCCCCTTACAGCATGTGGCTCACTTCCTGCCTGGCCTCGTGGGGTTGCATGAATCGCTTTCCTTCCCAGGTCTATTTATTCACAGCTGTGAGGGTGCCTTGGAGTTCCTCTGTTTCCTCCTGAGGTCAGGGAACCACCACCTCTCCGCCATTCATCCCCTAGGGCGGGAGATACATCCTCCATCCCGTAGTGGGTTGCAGGGCTCAGACTCCCGGTCTCCTGAGCTCCCCCCACCCACCACTCCAGCTCAGCACACACCAAGACCCAGAGTTAGGACTGTGAGGTCTCCCTGGAACCAGCTGTGTGGGCTGGGGCCTTGGACTCCTACACCGGGAGGACCTGCCTTGGCTTTCAGCCTGCTGCTTGGCCTGCACTACCCACTGCCGCCAGGACGTGGTTGACAGGGAAAGAACCTCCTTTTTTGTTCCCCATGTGAGCTCAAGGAGACGGAGTTGGAACTCTCTGGTGTGGTCCTTCTCAGGCCTAAAGCAAAGTGTCTTTTCTGTGACACCTCCAAGGCCATGTTCAGGAGAGGGGAAGGGATCAGGGTCTGGTGGGAGGGATGGGGATTGGGGACTGGAGAAGCTGGCTGCCAGGGACCGAGTTTCCCATAGCCTCTTCCCACCCGTCTTTGCCACAGGGGTGGGGATGCCTGGCTGGCCCAGCCCAAGCCTCCACCCTGGGCTCCTGTGGACTGACTGCACTTGCCAGGGCTGGCCTGGGCTCTCTGTACCGAGGGAAACTTCTCTATTCAACGCTCTTCACCCTCCCAGCCCAGGACCCCAGGAGATGAGGGAGAGTGGAGCAAAGGTTGAGGAGCAGAGGCTGGAACCCCAGGCAGTGGCACTGCTGGGCGGTGGTGGGAGGTGCCGGCAGACGCTGGGAGTTGGACCAGAAAGTACATGGCCTGGGCTGTACTTTCTTCCCATGTTGCCCCTGCAGAGCAGAAGCAGCCAGTTGCTCCTGAAGCCTTGATCAGGGCTCCTTAGTCCAGAGCCCTGCTCAGGGCACTAGTGTGGGAGGGGCTTCCGCATCAGTACCAGGGCGTCAGCACCTGCCTCCCCAGCTGACCCAGCCAGTGAGGACCAGGCCAGCCCCTGTCATCCCCATCCCCACCTCGCCAAGCCCCTGCCCCCAGGAGCAGGGCTGAGAGCCAGGTGATCTGGGTTCTAATCCAGAGTCTGCTGCTGACACGTGCTGAGCCCCAGGCCATTGATTTGCTTGCCCCAGTATTGAGTGAGCATCCACTGGGTACCCGCCCAGTGCCGGTGCTGTGCCAGGGGCCAGGGGCACAGAATAAAGCAGACCCAGTCCCTGCTCTTCTGGCATTCACAGTCTTGTGGAAACTCCAGAGCTAAAGTGCCCTTAGAGATCGTCCAGATCAGTCCCTCATTGTAGCAATGAAGAGACTGAGACCCACAGAGAGGACGAGTTTGATCCAAGAAACAGACAAGATTAAGATGCATGTGTCTTGAAATTTTTCAGTGCTCTGGAACATACCGTCTGGCCTGAGTTGTCTGGGCTTTGGTTTTCTCATCCATGAAATGGGTACAATAACAGCAGCTACACTGTATGAACCTCTGTGGTAGATGCTGTACACACAGCACCTGAACTCACATGATAAACCTCTGAGGTGACATTATCTCCCGTTATCAAGGAGGACCCTGAGGCTCAGAGAGGTTAAGCACGATCGCCAAGGTCACACAGCCAGGGAAAGAAGAGCTGGGATTCAAACCCCAGGCACCCTGTCTCACACCAGCTTCCCCTGTGGAGGGTGCTGTGTGTGTGCATGATTGGAGGCCGTCACACAGTGTAAGTCTCAGGAGCTGCAGCAAACTGGTCAGAATGCTCTGCCCTGGCCCAGGGAAGGAAAGAAGGGCAGATGGAGTTTGCTTCTCTGTAAGGCCCCGGCGCTTTGTGTTCCTGCTAAGAGGCCTCGGAGTCAGGCAGCACTGGGTCTGATTTCAGCTCCACCCTTTGTATTAATAGTTGTATTAATAGGTTAGTGTATTAATCTCCTCACCTGTGAAATGGAGATAATTGCCTATACTTCATCAGGCTGCTGGAAGGATTAGCTAATGCAGCCCAGCTGCAGGGGCTGGCCAACAGTAGGTGCTTCATTCATGCCCTTCTTTTTAGATGTGGAAATTCCTCTTTTTGTCCAAGTTTTCTTTTCTTCTTTGCTTACAGCACTGGGATTTTCTTTATTACTGTTTCTTTGAAGAGTCTGCTCTGTACTTGTACCCATTGGGCTAGGATCAGTGACCCCTTATGGAATAAAACCCCTTTCCTGGCCAGGCACGGTGGCTTATACCTATAATCCCAGCACTTTGGGAGGCTGAGGTGGGGGGATCACTTGAGCCCAGCAGTTCAAGAACAGCCTGGGTAACACAGTGAGACCCCTGTCTCTACTAAACATACAAACAATTAGCCAGGTGTGGTGGTGCATACCTGTAGTTGCAGCTACTCAAAAGGCTGAGATGGGGGATCACCTGAGCCCGGGAGATGAGGCCACAGTGAGCTGTGGTTGTGCCTCTGCACTCCAGCCTGGGCAACAGAGTGAGACCCTACCTCAAAAAAGAAAAACAAACAACCAAAAAAACTATTTCTCTATCCTAATTGCACCTCCGTTCAAAGAGCTGCCCCTGCAAGAGTTAACCAACTCCCTAGCCTCCCCTGAATTCTGAAATCCTGCACCCAGGCCTGGTCCAGGTTGCCTAGCAACCAGGGGCTGCTCTGGGATGCAGTAGGTAAGCAGGGGAGGGAAAGGAAGAAAACAACTTGGTCTGTCCACGACTCTAAATGTCACTGAGAGATCAGTGCAGAGAAAGGCCTGTCACCAGATCCCAGGGCCCAATTTGCCTGGTGGTGAGAACAGCTGCCCTCAGGCCACCTGGGAGGTGGTTATCCCTCCTCTTAGTGGGCTTACATAAGTACTTGGCATTTTTCCAGGGGACTTTAAGCTCACTCAGCAGTGACACCCCCTCCGCCCACATGTACATACATGTATGGTACAGGGAAGACCCTGTGTGGGAGGCAGAGATGGGGTTTCAGCCAACTGAACCTCCATTATCTACATCTCCTGGCCTCTGACTGCCTCCCTCTGCCAAAGCGGGAAGATGAAAATGGTAACTGCCGGAATTTGTATTTTGCAAAGACTTTTCTCATTTACTGCTGAATATATTCCTCATCTCAGCCTCCACTCACTGACACGCTACCCACCGTCTCTCCCAGCATTCATCTCTACCTGAAATGATCTTGTTTACTTCTCTGTGTCTGTGTGCATCAACTCTCCCCCCAGCTAGAAAGTTCCGTGAGAGCAGGGAGCAAGCATGTCTTGTTTGAGGTCACTGGTTCTCATAGAGCCCACAGAGAACCATGCCTCTGGACTAAGCAGTGTGGGGTCTGCTGGCTTGCACCTGTACCCCCAGCTCCTAGCCACAGACCAGACACATGTTGGGAGCTCAATACTTGTTTGTTGAATGAGTAGATGAACAAAAGCACTCATGAAATAGGCAGTGCACGTATCTTTATCACCATTTGAAAGCTGAGGAAACAGGCTTGGAGAGGGAAGCAACTTGCCTGAGACCCCAAAGCACAGAAGCAGCCTATCTGGCCCACGAACCTGGCTTCCTGTCTCCTAGGTGTCAGCTGCTGGCACTGGCCTGTAGGCCATGTGAGTGTGGCCAGTAAGGTGGTCAGGAAGGAGCCCTTACTGCATGTTAGGGTCAGGAGATCAGCAATGAGGAGGACAAAATCCTTGCCCGGAAGGAGCTTGCATTCCAAAAAGAACAAGAGACCGTAGCGTATTTATTAATAAAGACACATTCAAACAGGGCCAGGTGCTCTGAAGCACCTCAGACAAAGGCTGCAGAATGACAGAGGTCAGGGGTCAAGGAGACAGAAGGGTGCCTGCTTTAGGTGGTCGAAGAAGGCCTCTCTGGGGAGGTGGCATTTGGTCTGAGACCTCAGGACCAATGTGCTAGGAGCAGAGGAGCCTTGGGAAGAATGGAGATGAGGTTGGACAGGGTGAGACACGCGCCTTCTATGTCAATGCAAGGGAGTCATTGGAGCACGTGAAGCAGAGGATGCTCTACTTTTGCCCCAGAAAGATCACTCTGGCTACGGTGCAGAGAAAGAAGAGTCAGGGAGGAAAGAAGGGCCCCATTAGGGGACTATTGCAGAGCATTGGGAGGCACAACCACAGCCAGGATCAGCACGGTGACAGTGGGGATGGGAAGTGTCAGATGCTGGGAATGCTGTGCAGGTAGGGTCAGGGGCGGCAGGACCTGCTGATGGGTTCGGTGTGGGGTGTGAAGGGAACAGAGGCTGCATCCCAGGCTCCTGGCCTGAGTGGGGCTGTAGATAGTGGCACCAAATACTGAGTTCGTGAAGATGGGGGAAGAGCTGATGATGAAGGCAGCAAGAGTTTGGTGTTAGTCACCCTGAGTTTGAGACACGTGTCAGACATGTAAGGGGAAGGCAGGTGGACACGTGCTTATTGAAGTCTGGAGCCCAAGGGAGAGGTGTGGGCTGCAGCGGAGAAATTGGGAGTATTCAGAGTTCTGACACTGAACAAGAACACCCCTGAGAGAATTCAGAGACAACCAGGGCTGAGGCGAGGGGCTCAGACTGGGGCCTGGGCCAGCCACAGGCAGGAATGCAGACTTGTTGCCTCTTCTTATTTGTGGAGATGTAGTTCATGCAGCAAGAAAGGTGTTCCGAAGCCCTCCTTTCCTTTCTTCATACCTCAGTTTCTCCATTAGCACATTAAAAGATGCAAGGTCTGGAGTTAAGCTTGTTTTTAAAAGGCAGCTTCCAAAGATGGTTTTTCTTGGCCTGGGACTGTCTCATCATCCAGGTCATGAAAGGCCCGGTCCATGGTTGAGAAATGCCACAGAAGTGACAGTCCACCGCAAAAGACCACTGCTCCAGATCAATTCTGGAAGGCCTGGGGATAGGGCAGGTCACTGAAGTAGAACTGGATGTCAGATGCATGCATTAGAAAGGACAGGAAGACCAAACGAGAAAGGGAGAGGGGGCAGGGAGAAAGGAAGGAGGGTTAGAGACTCGAGATGAAGGAAACAAGAGATGGAAAAGAAGAAGAGAGGACCAGAAGACAGTGAGATCAACAGAAAGAGAGAGGGATGAGAAAGAAGGTGGCTGAGGGAGGTGAGAAAAGTTTCCGGGGCGACAGCAACTGGACCAGGCCCTCTGGTTGGACAGTGAGGCTGGCTGGGGGGCCTGAGCTCAAGTAGCCCCCACCCCCTGAGAGAGTGGGGGGCTACCTGGGGAGCTGGGCTTGATGCATCTGGAAGGATTTTCACAGGGGCGGGAGGGGGAGTGGGAGGGCAGAGGGCACCCAGGCGCTACAACAGTGGGAGCAGCGAGAGCCGCAAAACCGGAGAGCCAGAGGAGTGAACATCCCTGGCAGATTTCCTGCGGGCGAGCAGAGGGGGCAGGAAGCTTGGCGGTGTTGGCACAATGTGAGAAGTTCCAGGGAGGCGTGGGAGGACGGCTTCTGCAGGACGCAGACTTTGCAGAGGGAGAGTGGCAAACAGACTGACTGCAGCCAGCTCAGCCGGCTCCACAGGGCGCTGCTTTTTCTCCACGTGGAGCTGGAGTGCATCACCCTGAGAATAGCAGCAAGCACCCGTAGGGCACCTTCTGCGTGCCAGGCACATCCAGACCACTCGTCGGTAGATACCATCGATCCTCACCACCACCCCAGGAATGGGACACTGTCATGTGTTTTTGAAATGATTAGGTTTTAGCATCATTTCATAGACAAGGAACCTGAAGCTAACTTGCCCAAAGTCACAAACCAGGGTGTCTGGTGGCCTCCCCTCCTCACTGCCAATCCTGAGAGCGGACTAGGGTGGAGTTATCTGGAAAGAGGAAGCTGTACCTGAGAGCCCTAAACACACACACACACACATACGCACATACATACACACAACACATGCACACGCACGCACATACACACACATGCACAGATGGACACATACCTGCACACACATGCATGCACATGCACACAAGCACACGCATACACACACATGCACACGCATACACACACATGCACGCAGTGCTACAGCTCTGATTAGTAGGTAAATAAAACGTCCCCATCTAGTGGTGACTCGGCCAAAGTGCAGAGACTCAACCCCAAAGGTCCATAGAGGCTTCATTCATTTCTTCTCTTATTCTTCATTCATTGTTTCTATTGAGCATCTGCTTTGTGCAGCATCTGTTCTGGATGCTGGGGACACTGTGATGAGCCAGACAAGGTCCCAGCCGCACACAGCTTATGCTTCTTTGAGGGGAGGCAGACACAAGCCAGGAAACCATTAAGAGAAGTTCAGTAAAAAGCACAGTGAGTGAGACAAATGGGTACGGAGGGCGTGGCCAGAGAGAGCTTTAGTTCAGGCAGTCAGGAAGCGCCTCTCTGAGGAGGTGAAATGTGAGCAAGCCTCAAACAGTGGCAGGGATCCCACCCCTTGCAGATCCTTGGGAGAAGCATTTTAGACAAAAAGAACAGCAAGTCCAAAGGCCCAGGGACAAGGCAGAGCAAGACCTGTGACATGAAACAGCCTGGTGTGCCCAGAGCAGGGAGGCTGGGAGAGCGGAGGGGGAGGGCGATGAGGGTGAAGAGGCTGGTGAGGGTGGCATCCCGGCAAGTGTGCCTGGCCATGGAGGCCACGGGAGGATTCAGCATGTCTTTCCCGAATAGGAAACCACACTGGGGCTGTAAGCCAGAGAGTGAACGTAACTCAGGTTACAGTTTGAGATGGTCCCTGCTTATTTCCTTCCATGAAGGAGGAAGAGCTGTTGATGACAGGGATTTGGGCAGTGGCCAAAGAGATGGAGAGAACAGGGCAGAGCATGGGCTATTTTAAACACAGAGAAGATTAGCAGGAACTGCTGGCAGACCGGATGTGAAATGTGGAAGGAGCGGGAGCAGCGAGGTCGGCTCCTGGTTTCCTGAGAATGTGGGTGAATCACCGGCCCACAGGCAGAGGGAGCACTGGGATATCAAGGGTTCCCTTGTGAATGCCTCAAGTTGGAGATGCCTGAGACATCCAAGTGAGATGTCAAGCAGGCAGCTGGAAATAGGAGATGAGCTCTGGGAAAATGCTCTATCACCCTGGCCTGTGCACTGCCCGGGTGAACTCACTCAGGGCCCCTCCATGCAGCCCACACCCCCCTCCTCCTGCTTCCTTCTAGGCTTCTCCTCATTCCAGCACTCATGGGATGCTCAGATGTGATCAGGGAAAGGCTTGGCGATGCAGGGAAGCTGTGGCTGAGAGCCCTAAACACACATACACGCACACACACATACACAGACATATGCACACATGAGCATACACATGCACACATGCACACACTTGCACACAAATGCATATGCACACACATGCATGCACACACATGCATACATGTATCCCTTTCAGTGGCTTTCCTTCCTGTTTTCCACCCTTGGCCCTTTGCAGTGAGCTCCTCGCTCCCCCCAGCCTTGGAACCAAACCCTGGGGCTGGGCTGGGAGCCCCCAGTGACCCTCTGTGTCTCTGCAGGTGGATGCACCCTTGGTCCTGGTGCCGGCTGCCACTGCGGGCTGAAGGCCTGTGAATGTGACAAGCGATCCGTGCACTGCTTCAAAGAGAGCCTGCCTACCTATGAGAAAAACTTCAAGCAGTTCTCCAGCCGGCCCAGGTGTGGCAGACATAAGCCCCGGTGCTAGGGACACCACAGGGTCCTTCTCGTCATGCAGCATCTGCTCTAGTGTTGCTCTTCCGGAAAGCCTTCTCAGATCATCCCCGACAGGCCCCTGTTCTTCCCCTGGGAGGGAGGACAAACTGTCTCCTGCAGGGCAGCTCACCATTCAGCATTCTGACCAAGGGGACTCCTCAGCATCGGAGGACTGGAGAGCAGAAATGGGAAAGACGAGATCCCTGCCCTGCAGGAGCTGGCATTCTGTGGAGTGGGGAGGACTACAAATGCATGAATATAGAAGTAAGAGACACATTAGACCGTAGTAAGTGCTATGATGTAGTAAAACAAAGGGACGGGATAGAGATGCACCCGACCCCACATCCCAGGGTTTCCAGGAGGGGAGAGGCCCCAGGATCTACCCCAAACTCTCTCTTCACCCCGACTGCAAACCAGGACGCGGAGCAGACTTGAGCGCCAGGCCCACACCCAGCTCTAGCTGGGAACAAAGCCACCACTTTCCTTGCCTCTCTGTGTCCTTACTTATTATGATGTCATTCTTAGCTTTTCTTATCAAGAGGCAGAATCTGTTTTCCCCACCTTGTGAATCTGAACTGGTCTTGTGGCTTAGTTTGGTCAACAGAATATTGTGGGAGGAATGGTTTACCAGTTTTGAGTTAGGCCTCAGGAGGTCTAGGGCACGTTTACTCTTTCTTAGGATAGCTTCCCCAACCCTGCAAAAAAGCCTGGGCTAGCCTGCTGGAGGATGACAGCCCACCTGGATCAGTTGTCTCAGCTGATTTCAGACACATGAGAGAGAGCTCAGAGAGACTCAGCTTGTAGCTGACTACAAATGCATGAGGGAACCTGGCTGAGACCAAAACAACTGTTCAACTGAGCCCAGGCTAAACTGCCAGCATGCAGAATTGTGAGCTAAATAAAGGCTGCTGTTCTAAGTCACTGGGTTTTGGTATGGTTTGTTAGGCAGCCATAACTAACTGGTGTAATTGGTCCTTATTCCCTTATTCACTGAGAGTGATGGGTTCTCAGCCCTGAGCTGGACTTGGAGGCCATGGAAATGTCGTGGACATGGCCTTTGTTCCTTACTTTGAAGGTGCAGAAGGAGGTCAAGTTCATGGAATAATGGAGAATATACAGCTGTAATCGTTTGCTTGTTCAGGCAACACACATTTATGGAGCATTTACTATGTGCCAGGCACAGTGCCAGGCAGTCGGGATTCAGAGATTTAAAGAAAACAAACACAAATCAGGTCTAAAACTCCTGGGGAGAATGCTGAGAGTGGTACCAGCTTTTAGGAATTCAGACACAAGATCTGGATGGAAAAACAGACAGATGTGAAGACAGCAAAGGACAGCAGATGGGGAGGGTCAGTGGAGGGTCTGGGGGCCCCGGCTCCTGCACTCTGGCTGGCTCGGCTTGTACTATCATGTGGGTGACTGGCCTGCTCTTCTCCCGCACACGCACGGGTAGAAATTGCAACTGCAGATGGGCAGCTTGAGGTTTATGAGCATCAGGGAGATTGTTAAGCCGACCATGAGGGAAGCAGCCGTAGAAAGGTGGGCATGGAACCAAGGTGGCCAGGCCCAAGCCAGCAGGCACCGCCCCACCTCGGGGATCCTGACTACTGCAGAGACCAGCTCCAGGCTGTGAAGGTGCCTGGCTGACCGATACAGTGGAGGAAGAGGGGCGAGGGCCAGGCTTAGCATGGGGGACAGGGTTCCCATGTGAGATACAGACCATCTTTTTCAAAAAATGTTTTGAGACAGAGTCTCGCTTTGCCTTACAGGATGGAGGGCAGTGGCACGATCACAGCTCACTGCAACCTCCGCCTCCCGGGTTCAAGCGATTCTCCTGCCTCAGCCTCCCAAATAGCTGGGATTACAGGCGCCCACCACCACGCCTGGCTAATTTTTGTATTTTTAGTAGAGACAGCGTTTCGTCATGTTGGCCAGGCTGGTCTGGAACTCCTAACCTCAATTGATCCACACACCTTAGCCTCTCAAAGTGCTGGGATTACAGGCAGGAGCCACTGCGCCCGACCCCAGGCCATCTTTTTCACTCTCTCCTCTCTTCCATCCCCTAAACCTATAAGATAGAAATGATGGGCCCTTGATGGTATGCAAGCCCCATTTGTTTGGCACCGATGCCCTGATTCTTGGAGAGCTGAGGTGGGAGTGTAGAGGGATGTGCAGACTCTCGCTGGGAAAGCCTGCTATCCTCAAAAGGAAATCATCCATTCCATGAGCACATGTTGCTGAAGACCTACTCCAAGCCAGGCCCTCTGCACCAGACTCCATGGAGCTCTCAGACCAAAGGGAAAACAAGTAAGCAGGGGATTGCAGAACAAGCTGGGGGTGCTGGGATTGGGGTGGGCTTAGGGAGCAATGCCCACCTCCTGGAGGGTGAGGGAAGGTTTCCTGAGGAGTGCTGGGGGTCTGACATCCAATCTGAGACTTGATGAGGAGGAGTTAGGAGGGCTGGTGGGGCCATGCAGAGCCTCCCAGGTTGAGGGTTGGGGAAAAGCAGCATATGTCTATGCAAGCTCCTTGTCCACCTGCCTCGCCCATCTCCGCCGAGGGCTCTTCATCATTGGTCCCTGCAGCCCAATAACCTGGGTGATGAATTCTCATATTCTGCATCCCACACCCAATCTGTTGGCACTACCTACAAAATGCATCTAGATTCTGTATTTATAAAATGCTTCCATCAAATGTTTACATGGAAAAAAGAGAGGGGAAAAACCTAGAAGCTGGCCACTTCTTACGACTTTCACTGCCATCTTCTTGGGTGGGTGCCACCATCACTGGTGCCTGGGTCACTGCAGCTTCTCTATGTCGTTCTCTCTGCACCCACACTCGGCCCCTCCGTCTCTTCCTCACACAGCAGTCAGCCAGCAGTGACCGAGCCTGGCACTCTCTGCTCAGACCCTTGGTAGCTCCCACTGGGCTGTCTTTACAGTGCCACCCCTTCAAGTCTGGTCTGGAATCGCACCTTCTTGATGAGGCTTATGCTGACCACCCTATTCAGTCCTTTCCTTTCCCATCAGGGTTGCCCATTCTCTCTGTTCTCCTCCTTATTTATCTGATGAAAACTGGGGACCGGGGAGGGACTGGTGACTTGTTGCAGGTCACCAGCTAGTGCCCAGCAGGGCTGGAATGTGAACCCCTGTCTCTGATTCCTGATGTCTTACTTCCCACCCACTTTCTCAAAATGAGGAAGTTGGATCTGATGTCCTCTGAGTCTCAAGCTCTGGAGTTGGAGTTCAAACCCTGTGTTTGTTGCATGACCTTGAGTCATCTACTTGGCTCATCTGGGCCTCAGTTTCCTCCCTGCAGAAGCAAAGCTGTGAATAGTCCCCACTGTAGCAGGATGAGCCGCAGACAAAACCCCTCAGACACCGGGTTAAGGAAGGATTTGGCTTTATTCGGCCAGGAGCTTTGACAGACTCTCATCTCAATGGCTGGGAGCTTCAGCAGACTCACGTCTCAAGAACCAGGCTCCTCGAAGACAGAGTTCCTGGCCCTTTTAAGGGCTTACAACTCTAAGGGGTTCCACGTGAAAGAGTTGTGATAGATTGAGAGCACATGTGGTCAGAGTGGGGGGTTAATCTTCTAACCTTAGGCCTGGTCATCAGTGGTACCGGCTGGTCTTGCCTCTGACTTCACTTCTGTTGTTTTTCAACTTTTACTTCTGCCTCCTCTTCAGAGACAGGAGACAGTAAGAGAAATGGCTTCTCGCCTCATTCCCCTCTTTGAGAACCTCACTCACTAGTGGGAGTTCTCACTCTCATCTTCACTACCCAGGTCTTCCTGCCAGTCCAGTTCCATTGATTCCTAGAGTTGCATACTGTCCTGTTTTCCAACAAGGATCAAGTAGTTCTAATGGGTTATCACTTTCCCTAAACTATTTTTGATAGTCCAATTCATCCGTTCCACCTTTCCGGAACTCTGTCGTCGGTAAGTGGTATGTAGTCTCCATGTGATCCCCAATACCTTTGCTGTCGTCTGTACCAAGTCAGCTACAAACGCCGGCCTGTTGTCCGAGCTGATTCGTAAGCGCAGTCCAAACCTAGGGATGAGATCTCGGAGAAGCACACGGGTTCCTTCACGAGCTTTCCCAGTTCATGTTGGATAGGCCTCCACCCACCCAGAGTATGCACACACTAGAACTAGCAAATACTTGTTACTTCCACATTTGGGCATCTCGGTGAAGTCTACTTGGAGATCTTCAAACGGGGCTGCTCCATAAGCTTGTATGCTGGGCAGAATGGTTGGACTTGCCTAGCATTGTGCTGCCGAGAGGTGACGCACTGCTGCACCACTGTTTTGGCAAGGGCTGACAGATGTGAGATGTAGAAGTACCGGCTCAACAACTTTTCAAGTGACTCTTGGCCTAGGTAGGTGGTCTCATACACAGCCAACATGACTGCGGCTCCTAGCAGTTGTGGCACGGCTATTCTTCCATCCAATAACCGGATCCATCCCTCTTCTACCACCTGCCCTCCCTCTGCCTGGAGAAAGTCCTTCTCTTCTTTAGAATAAGTAGGTACAAGGTCAGGTGCCTGAGGGAGGAGGGGGGCTGTGACTGATGCCCAGTAGGGGGTGGATGCTGCTTTTCGAGCCTCTGAGTCAGCTCAGGAGTTCCCTAAGGCAATCAAGGTGGAAGCTCGCTGGTGTCCTCTGCAGAGCAGAGAGCACGGGCTTCCATACTGCTCTGCCTCTAATAATTGCAGGATTTCTTGCTGATACTTTATGTCTTTTCCCCCAGAGTTCAACAGGCCTTTTTCTTTATATAACACCCCATGCCCTTGGAGGGTTAAGAAGGCATACTGAGAGACAGTATATATATTTTTACAGTCTTACCTTCACTTAGCTATAAGGCCTGAATTAAAGCAATGAGTTCGGCCTTCTGGACTGAAGTACCCCGGGGCAACCATTTGGCTTCAATGACAGCGGCGTCGAGTTACCACTGCATATCCCGCACACCTCTCTCCTTGTGGGTTGACAAAGCTGCTCCTGTCTACATACAGCTCCCAGTCTACTGATATCCAAGGATAGTCTCAGATGTCAGGCCTGCTAGAAGAAACTGTGTCCAACACCTCTACACAGTTATGTTCAACTGGGCTCTCTGATACCGGGAGTAAGGTGGCAGAGTTCAAGGTGTTGCAAACTTGAATGGTTATGTGAGGATTTTCACAGAGCAAGCTTTGATACCTAGTTAGTCTAGCATTCCTTAGCCAATGATGTCCTTTGGTATTCATTAAAGTCACCACAGCATGGGGGGGCCTTTATGTTCAGGTTTTGCCCAAGAGTTAGTTTATCTGCTTGTGCTAGCAGGGCAGTTACTGACAAGGCCCTCAAACATGGGGGCTAACCTTTAGAAACTCCATCTAGCTGTGTGGAGAAGTAGGCTACCAGTCTTGGCCAGGGCCCCACTATCTGGGTTAAAACTCCAACCGCCATCTTTTCTCTCTCTGACACATACAGTGTAAATGGCTTCGTAAGGTCAGGTAGCCCCAGGACCAAGGCTGACATGAGCTTCTCTTGTAACTCATGACAAGCTCGTTGCTGTTGGGACTCCCATTTGAAAGGCTCTTTGTTACCTCCCTTTGTGACTTCATACAGAGGTTTGGCCAGTACTGCAAAGTTTGGGATCCATAACCTGCAGAACCCCACAGCTCCTAAGAATTCTCTCACCTGCCTTCTGGTCTTAGGCTCCAGCAGGTTGCAAATGACCTGCTTTCTTTCTGATCCCAGGCTGCACTCCCCGTGTCGGAGAGTAAATCCCAAGTAACATACCTGCTGTCAACAGATCTGAGCTTTCTTTTTGGACACCTTATACCCATAGTACTCCAGGTGCCAGAGCAGGGTATCCATTCTCTTGGCGCACTCGACTGCTGTGGGGTGTCCCGGCAGGAGGTCATCGACATACTGGAGCAACACGCAGCCTAGGTCCCTAGTGGGAAACTTTCGCAGGTCTCGAGCCAGGGCCTCCCCGAAGATGTTGGGGGTGTTCTTGAACCCTTGGGGAAGCCAGATCCAAGGGTACTGAGTGGTGACACCTGACCCCAGATCTTCCCACTAAAAGGCAAATAGTTTCTGGCTCTCAGGATCTGGTCTGACGCTAAAGAAAGTGTCCTTCAGGTCCAGGCAGGTGAACCAGCTGTCCTCAGCTGGCAGCAACCCCAGCAACGTGTACGGGTTAGGTACTGTTGGATGTAAAGTCACTGTAGCTTGATTGACCAAGTGCAAGTCCTGTACTGGCCTGTAGTCCTTGGTCCCTGGCTTGGGAACAGGCAGGAGGGGAGTGTTCCATGGAGACCGACATGGGACTGTAATTCCAAAGGCCCTCAGGCACTTGAGGATGGATACAGAGCTTCTCTGGGGACCGGGTACTATTTTTGCCTGACTGGCTGGGCCTCAGGCTTAACTTCTATGAGTACGAGGGCCTGGTTGACTGCCAACCCTGGCGTGTTGTCTTCCGCCCACACCCTTGGCCACCACTTAGCCAGAGCTGTTCCTATCCCTTGGCCTGGCTCATTTAAGAAGAGTCTCCATTCCTCCTACTGAGAAACCATAAGGGCGATGATGGTTCCCATTCCACATAACTTTAGCTGTAAAGAGCCGTGCTTTGTAAAATAGATGGTGGCTCTCAGTTTGCTAAGTGGCTCTCAGTTTGCTAAGCAGGCCCCTTCCTAGCAAAGGCAAGGGGCAGTCAGGCATGTACAGGAACTGGTGAGTCACTTCATGCCCCCCATGGTACAGGTCTGGGGGAAACAGAGAGCTTGCTTTGATGAAACCCCTGTGGCTCCAATTATATCAATAGTCTTTTTGGTAAGAGGGCAACCAGGGTGGTCATTACGGAATGTTCAGCACCAGTATCAATTAGAAACTCAATGTTCTTGCCCCTGACTGTCATCCTGACCATGGGCTCTTTAGGGACACATGAGCCGGGTCCCCCTCTGTCCAGTAACCCTTCTGCCAGATTGAACAAGGCTCTTTCATCCTTGTCTGAGACCTTCTGCTCAAAGTCACCTTCTTTCCCTTTCGACTGGGGGCCCTTGTCCTTCCAATGTCCTATTTCATTACAGTAAAGCACACTAGTTATGCTGCAAGTGTGGACGGCCAGACTGGGTATTTTTTCCTGGGCCCTCCCCTTCTCTTGCCTCTTTGTGGGGGACCCCTCTAATAGCTGCCACTAGCAGGTCTGTGTTTTGCCAGGCTTGGCGTTTGCTGCCTGTGGTTCTCTCTGCGGCTTACTGCATCTCTATTGAGAAACACCTGTTCGGCTATCTCCAATAACTGGGACGTATTCGTGCCTGCAAACCCAGCCTGTTTCTGCAGTTTTCTTCTCATGTCTTCTGTAGTTTGACTAAAGCCGTGTTAATCATGTGCTGATTTTCAGGGCTATCAGGATCAAAGGGAGTATACATACGACAGGCCTCACATAGTCTCTCATAGAATTGTGCCCGACTCTCACCTTTCTCTTGAGTGATCTCAGAGACTTTGTTAACATTTGTGGCCTTCTGAGCTCCCTTCTTTAACCCTTCCAGAAGGGCTTCCCTGTACCGGTTCAGGCTTTGCTTACCCTGCCTTTCATCTGGGTCCCACTGGGGGTCTGCTCTTGGTAGTTGGATCCTCACATATTCTTGAGGGTTTTGGTAATCAGCAGGAACACGTTCTTCCAACCACTTAGTTGCTGCTTGGAGCACTCTCCTCCTTTCATCTGTGTTAAAGAGGTACATGAGCGGCCGGGCATGGTGGCTCAAGCCTGTAATCCCAGCACTTTGGGAGGCCGAGACGGGCGGATCACGAGGTCAGGAGATCAAGACCATCCTGGCTAACACGGTGAAACCCCGTCTCTACTAAAAAATACAAAAAACTAGCCAGGCGAGGTGGCGGCGCCTGTAGTCCCAACTACTCGGGAGGCTGAGGCAGGAGAATGGCGTAAACCCGGGAGGCAGAGCTTGCAGTCAGCTGAGATCCGGCCACTGAACTCCAGCCTGGGTGACAGAGCGAGACTCCATCTCAAAAAAAAAAAAAAAAAAAAAAAGAGGTACATGAGCAACTGGTGGCGATCAGCCCAGGTGTGGTTGTGGGTCTGGATAATAGTTTGGAGCAAATCAAGTATAGCTTGAGGCTTTTCAGTATAGGATGGGGCATTGTTTTTCCTATTGAGGAGATCGGTAGAGGTGAAGAGCTGGTACACAAAGGCACGCCTTTCCACCATATGCCCGTCCTTGCCTACCCCAGTATACCGTTGCTCTCCCAGGGGCATCTGTATCCAGTTCTAGGCCTCAAACAGGCTGCCAAGGGAGGCGTTTCTCCCGAGACCTCGCATCCTTTCTTTTCCACTCTGGATGGCCTAGGGGTATATAGGCCTTGTGGAAGCTCGGGCACAGTGGGCTCAGGAGTGGAAGGCCTTCCTTCTTGGTAAAAGGGGGAGGCCACTGGCGCCGTTTCTTGTCGTGAATCCTCTGATGTTGGGTTGGACAGGACTTTAGGAGCTGATTCCCCTCGGTGCGTGAAGCGGGATTCTTCCTTGGCTGTCTGTCCCTTTGCCACTAGTACTACTACTGCCTGTCCTCTTGACCACTGTGGGGGGTCTAAAACCAGTTGTAACCAAGTGTCTATGTACGGAAACGGGTGTAGGTATCCTTTACCAGTTACCTTGTGCCACACCACTGAAACAAAGAACCTGTCGAGGCTTCCTTCTGATGGCCAACCCACTTCTAATGCCTGCCAGTCTATCTCACACAAAGTTCTAAGTTTTCCCAGTGTCATAGTTAACTCCATAGTCTCCACCAAATCCTTCCTTGAAATTTTTCAACATAGTTCCTAGTCGAGTGGGCTTACTTTGCGTTCCACCCATCTTCCTCCCGAGACAAGACAACACTCACACCACAAGAAGGAAAGGGTAAAGGGGTCACTCCAGTCTCGCCCTTCTCAAACTCAAGCACTCACTTTCACTTTCCTTTTTGCAAACAAGTCAAGCCAAATCAAAATCAGTACTGAGACCAAAGTGCCAATTGCAAACAAATCAAGCCAAATCAAAATCAATGCTGAGACCAAAGTGCCGATAAGGGCACACTGCGGGTGATCAGGCCACGCTTCCACTCAAATGGAGTGGGGAAATTCCCAGGACCGGTCCTACTGTATTCCAGTTGTCCAGATTCCAAGTGCCTGTTCCTTCCCGGTGTTCAGCCACTGCATTGATCCTCCGCGGGGTCCTGCCGTGCACCGCTCTGACAAGGTGTTCCACTGGGGCAAATGCTTACTGGGGAGCGCTCTCAGGATTCATGTAGCCCAAGCTGGCCAGAGCCCCCCACAGGGATACTTTGCAGGGCAGGCCTAAGCTGCCTCAACCATCTGTCAATTACCTTGTTTCGCGGTCAGGGAACCAAGAAATTTAGCAAGACCAGCCGCGGACAAAACCCCTCAGACACCGGGTTAAGGAAGGATTTGGCTTTATTTGGCCAGAAGCTTTGGCAGACTCATGTCTCAAGAACCGAGCTCCCCGAAGACAGAGTTCCTGGCCCTTTTAAGGGTTTACAACTCTAAGGGGTTCCACGTGAAAGGGTTGTGATAGGCCGGGTGCGGTGGCTCACGCCTGTAATCCCAGCACTTTGGGAGGCCGAGGTGGGCGGATTACGAGGTCAGGAGATCGAGACCATCTTGGCTAACACGGTGAAACCCCGTCTCTGCTAAAAATACAAAAAATTAGCCGGGCGTGGTGGCGGGCGCCTGTAGTCAAAAAAAAAAAAAAAAAAAAAAAAAAGAGGTACATGAGCAACTGGTGGCGATCAGCCCAGGTGTGGTTGTGGGTCTGGATAATAGTTTGGAGCAAATCAAGTATAGCTTGAGGCTTTTCAGTATAGGATGGGGCATTGTTTTCCTATTGAGGAGATCGGTAGAGGTGAAGAGCTGGTACACAAAGGCACGCCTTTCCACCATATGCCCGTCCTTGCCTACCCCAGTATACCGTTGCTCTCCCAGGGGCATCTGTATCCAGTTCTAGGCCTCAAACAGGCTGCCAAGGGAGGCGTTTCTCCCGAGACCTCGCATCCTTTCTTTTCCACTCTGGATGGCCTAGGGGTATATAGGCCTTGTGGAAGCTCGGGCACAGTGGGCTCAGGAGTGGAAGGCCTTCCTTCTTGGTAAAAGGGGAGGCCACTGGCGCCGTTTCTTGTCGTGAATCCTCTGATGTTGGGTTGGACAGGACTTTAGGAGCTGATTCCCCTCGGTGCGTGAAGCGGGATTCTTCCTTGGCTGTCTGTCCCTTTGCCACTAGTACTACTACTGCCTGTCCTCTTCACCACTGTGGGGGGTCTAAAACCAGTTGTAACCAAGTGTCTATGTACGGAAACGGGTGTAGGTATCCTTTACCAGTTACCTTGTGCCACACCACTGAAACAAAGAACCTGTCGAGGCTTCCTTCTGATGGCCAACCCACTTCTAATGCCTGCCAGTCTATCTCACACAAAGTTCTAAGTTTTCCCAGTGTCATAGTTAACTCCATAGTCTCCACCAAATCCTTCCTTGAAATTTTCAACATAGTTCCTAGTCGAGTGGGCTTACTTTGCGTTCCACCCATCTTCCTCCCGAGACAAGACAACACTCACACCACAAGAAGGAAAGGGTAAAGGGGTCACTCCAGTCTCGCCCTTCTCAAACTCAAGCACTCACTTTCACTTTCCTTTTGCAAACAAGTCAAGCCAAATCAAAATCAGTACTGAGACCAAAGTGCCAATTGCAAACAAATCAAGCCAAATCAAAATCAATGCTGAGACCAAAGTGCCGATAAGGGCACACTGCGGGTGATCAGGCCACGCTTCCACTCAAATGGAGTGGGGAAATTCCCAGGACCGGTCCTACTGTATTCCAGTTGTCCAGATTCCAAGTGCCTGTTCCTTCCCGGTGTTCAGCCACTGCATTGATCCTCCGCGGGGTCCTGCCGTGCACCGCTCTGACAAGGTGTTCCACTGGGGCAAATGCTTACTGGGGAGCGCTCTCAGGATTCATGTAGCCCAAGCTGGCCAGAGCCCCCCACAGGGATACTTTGCAGGGCAGGCCTAAGCTGCCTCAACCATCTGTCAATTACCTTGTTTCGCGGTCAGGGAACCAAGAAATTTAGCAAGACCAGCCGCGGACAAAACCCCTCAGACACCGGGTTAAGGAAGGATTTGGCTTTATTTGGCCAGAAGCTTTGGCAGACTCATGTCTCAAGAACCGAGCTCCCCGAAGACAGAGTTCCTGGCCCTTTTAAGGGTTTACAACTCTAAGGGGTTCCACGTGAAAGGGTTGTGATAGGCCGGGTGCGGTGGCTCACGCCTGTAATCCCAGCACTTTGGGAGGCCGAGGTGGGCGGATTACGAGGTCAGGAGATCGAGACCATCTTGGCTAACACGGTGAAACCCCGTCTCTGCTAAAATACAAAAAATTAGCCGGGCGTGGTGGCGGGCGCCTGTAGTCCCAGCTACTCGGGAGGCTGAGACAGGAGAATGGCATGAATCTGGGAGGTGGAGCTTGCAGTGAGCCGAGATCTCGCCACTGCACTCTAGCCTGGGCGATGAGCAAGACTCCATCTCAAAAAAAAAGAAAAAGAAAAAGAAAGGGTCGTGATAGATTGAGAGCACATGTGGTGAGAGTAGGGCGTTAATCTTTTAACCTCAGGCCTGGTCATCAGTGGCACCGGCTGGTCTTGCCACTGACTTCATTCTTGTTGTTTTTCAACTTTTACTTCCTCTTTCTCTTCAGAGACAGGAGAGGGTAAGAGAAATGGCCTCTCTCCTCACCCACCTCCTAGGGCTGCTGAGAGGGTTAAATGAGAGGACACATGCGAAACTCTTGGCACAGTGATTGATGTGCTCTGCTTTTCTTACTTGGGCCCTGACATCTGGAGATCCCAGACTCCCTTCCTGGGCAGAGCATGGGTTTTAGAGGGGTTGACATTGGCAGGGCAATACATCTTTTTTTTTTTTTTTTGAGATGGGAGTGCTCCACTCTGTCCACTCCAGGCTGAGTGGCAGTGGGGGCACGATCTCCAGGTCACTGCAAGCTCTGCCCTCCTGGTTCAACAGCCATCCTCCCTGCCTCAAGCCTCCCAAGTAGCTAGGACTACAGGCGCCAGCCACAACGGACCCCGCTAGATGTGGTGTTTTTTTTTTTTGTTTTTTTTTTTTGGTATTTTTTTTAGTAGAAACGAGGGTTTCACTGTATTAGCCAGGATGGTCTTTGATCTCCTGACGTGGATGATCCCGCGCTCCTCGGCCTCCCAAAGGCTGGGATTACAGGCGTGAGCCACCTGCGCCTGGCCCAATATGTATGTCTCTAAAAAAAAAAAAAAAAAAAAAAAAACTGCACCCCGTCTCCTGTTGCTAGGAGCCTTGGTGTTTTTCTCCAGAACTTTCCTTGTTGTCACAGTTGGTAGCATCAGCTGCTTGTTAGAAAGCCACAACTGGGGAAGCCACCAGCTAGTGTTACCATGCCAACCTCTGGAGAAACGGCTGCCTCTTTGCGTTCAAAGTCAGGGCCGGGCTGAGGAAGTGTCGGCTCCTAGGCCCAGCTGGGGGCAGGGTCAGTCAAGGCCCCAGTGCCTGGCTGTGGCTTAGGGACAGCAAGGGTCCACAGACCCTTCCCTTCTGCATCCTCTCCCTCCTCCTCCTCCCACCCACTCCCTTTCCCCCTCACACTCACAGGCAGGGAGCCAGATTTTCTTGCTAAGTAGCAGCTTTGCTTCTGCCAGTTTTCTGTTTGGGGAAGAATGTCACAGGCAGTCCACTTCCACCGGCAACACCTTCTTCTACCTGCCGCTGTCTGCCACCCCGACCTGAGGGTCTTTTGCCCAGAGCACCAGTCACCCGCTCTAGACAATTTCCCTTCTTCATGCCAGGCCTTGTGCTAGGGGCATTCTCATCCCTGACCTCATGTCATCCTCAAACCCTATGGGGTGTGCTTCATTATCAACCACATTTTACAGAAGGGGAACTGAGGCTGAGAGGGGTGAAGCGACTTGCCACATCTACCCTCCCCCTGCGAGGGACAGGGCCACCCAGCCTGTGCTGTTTGCTTTAAGGGCAGCACTTCTTCAGAGGCAGTGATGACAACAATGAGAGGATGGTGGACGCCACACTGATGGCTTCCTGTGCTCTCCTGGGCACTGTGCGCCTGGGGCAGGCCCTCAACCGAATTCCACTCTGGGTCCAGGGCAGAGGGGCGGCAGGGGTGGGAGGGGTGGAGCGGAGCGCCGGTTGTGACCCGTAATGTCCACTAGGTGTCGCCCACGTTCTGGAAAAACTGTCAGCGACGCCCCCACAGGTCCGAGGAAACGGGAAAGGGGCCTGGAGGGGCATGGGTCTCCCGAGAGGGTAGGCGGACCTAGGTCTGGGCAGAGATGGCAGCCGCGGACAGAGAGGAGCACGGACAGCCCCCTCCTTAAGTTTTAGCGTGGAAGATCTCAGTCCCTGGATGGAGTCTTCATTGGTCCTCAGGGGAAGAGATCTCCAGGCGGTAGAAGAAGGGGTCTCTCCTCACAAAATGTGACCCTCTGCTACTCCTCTCCACGCCAGGGAGACCCCAGCCGCACCATCCCAGCTGCACCCATCCGCTTTTGGCACCTTTGGGACTGCCACACAGACCTGGGTTCTCTCACCCGTGTGCTCCCGGTCACACCACTTAGCACCGCGTGTCAAGGTTCGGAGCTCAGCGTCTGCCTCCCACTTGGGCTGCAGACTCCCCGAGGGGGCAGAGGCTGGAAGCCCAGCACCGCAGCTGGCACACAAGGCACTCTCATGCAGGGCCGCTGAGTGAACGAATCCGCAGGTGAGCTTGTCCAGGGATTTTCAAACTTCAAATATTGAGCTGAGGAATCCCTCTTCTTGCAGGGTCGTCTGTGAAAGCTTCCCCATATAACACAGGGGTACTCACTGATGTCCCCAGCTGATGTCCCCAGCTGATGTCCCCAGGGAAGCCCACGGCTTTAGAGAGCATGAGAAACAGCTGCTCTGGTCGCTGCGGGGGAGGCAACCGATGCCCATACAGGAAGGAGCCTGAGTCGGGAAGGAGCCAGGACCCAGCTGCCCTGTGGGACCCTCATGGTCCCACTGTCACTCCCTTTCACTCTGAAGAAATATCCAGCCTCCATACTAATGATCTCGACGGTAATAATCTCCTGCCTGCTTTCCCCTCCCCACCCTACTCAGCTCACAAAGCCCTTTCCTCCCACTGCCTCAGTGGCTGTGGCAACAAGCCTGGGACTCTTCACTGCAGAAATGTAGTCCCATTTCACAGATGGGCCCACCAAGGCTCGACAGATGTCAGCGGCAGAGCTGGAAGGAGAACCGGATGGGCCGGCATCAGGACTTTGGTCTCTCCTCCCACTGCCTCACATGCCCAAATCATCATTCAGGAGCTGCAAGGTGCAGGGGTTAAAAGTCAGACGCAGCCAGGAGCGGTGGCTCACCCCTGTAATTCCAGCACTTTGGGACCCTGAGGCTGGCGGATCACTTGAGGTCAGGAGTTCAACACCAGCCTGGCCAACATGGTGGAACGCTGTCTCTAATAAAAATACAAAAATTAGCTAGGCGTGGTGGCGTGCGCCTGTAATCCCAGCTACTCAGGAGGCTGAGGCAGGAGAATCGCTTGAATCCAGGAGGTGGAGGTTGCAGTGAGCCGAGATCACACCACTGCACTCCAGCCTGGACAATATGGTGAGACTCTGTCTCAAAAAAAAAAAAAAAAAAAAAAAAAAAAAAAAAAAAAGTCCAACACAGAGGACTCAGAGCCCAGAGCCCAGCCCTATCACTTGTGACCTGTGTGACTTGAACTCTCTGGGCCTCAGTTATTCAACAGAAATGGGTGGAGAGAGTATTGCAGAGATCTGTGCCTGAAAAGTGCTTAGCCCTGTCATTATCATCATACCACGGTCATCATCCCACTGCTGGACCATGGGGCCTAGGGTCCATGGCCTGGGCACCACTTCTCACCCCCAGGCTGGGGGCAGGAGGGAGATGGGTCGTGCCAGCTACTGGGCATGGGAACCCACCTTACCCAGAGCTGGAGAAGCAGGGAGAGTCACCGTGCCCTCCCTCGACGCCTGGCCAAGGAGGGCCCAGCCATGGGGAGTTGAGGTAGGAGGCCTTTATTCATTTGAGCAGGGGAAGCCAAGTCCTGTGGAGATTCTCTGGGACCTGCAGCATCTGAAGCATCTGGGGTGAGTGAGGGCGGGCAGGACCCCTGGGCAGCAGAATCCCATCCCCAGATCCTGGCCTAGACTTTCCGAGGGACAGGGGAGGGTGTGTGTGCGGGGGGGAGGGGTACAGCTGGGAACCCACATTCCTCCCAGCCAGAGGACCATGGCCAGCAGGAGGCAGCAGTGTAGCGTGGGGGGGTGGGGGACGTGGGCCCCTCCCACACTGACTGTGGCGTTGGGTGGCAGTGTCCTTGTCTCCAAGACTGGGGCTCTGGAAACCACCTCTGGTGAGGCTTCCTGTCCTCTTTTTCATACGTGCCCCTTCTGCCTCCTTCTCTACCCTTCCTGGCTCTCCCTCCCCAGTGACAATGGTGCCCCAGGGGCACTGCCAAGTGAACTTGCTGGCGGCTGTTGAGTCCAGGCGGAGGATGGCCTCATTGGTCCTTGGGCAGGTGGGGCTGGCTCCATGGAGGCCGCTGACCCTGAGTTGAGGCTCAGGCAGGTAAGGAGGAGGTTACGGTGCACCTGGAGAAACAGCAGTGCTGGGGGCCGCAAGGCCGTCCCCTCTACTTCAGCCCCAGCTCCACACCCCACACAGGAACCCAGCCCCATAAGGTCTTGCCTCCCAGCTCCTCTGTGCTGCCTGGAGGCCCCTCCCTGCTGGTGACTGTCACAAACCTCTTCTCTCCATGCTCCCATCTTCTCCCCTCTCCTTCACCACCCTGTTCCTTACTGCCTTCTAGAAGCTTCCACATAGCCTCCTACCTTGACCCTCTTCTAGAAATTTCCAGGCAGTCTCCCGCCTTGATACTCTCCCTGCTTACGTTTCTCTCTTCACTGAGGTGGGTCTCAGCCCTCAACCTCTTCCCCACCAATGGGACTTGTGACGCCTGCCCACAGCCCCAGGGAGAGTGTGGGTCCCCCTCCACTGTTCTGGCTGATATTCCAGGTGCAGGCCAGGAGGGCAGTGTCTATCAGGGACCCGGAGGGTGGGGGTAGGGGCGCTCCTCAGACCCATGTGGTGTGGTGGGGCAGGGTTGGGGTGACATGCATGGGTAGGTGGGGGGCACAGAGAAGACTTCCAGGTTTTGGAGGCCATAGTTTCATGTGTCCCCATATTAGCCTGTGAGGTGTACCTGGGTGTGTGGCTCTGTCAGTGCCCAGGAGCCTGCTCTGAGGCTGGAGTTCGGGGCTGGGACACTCAGCACTGCACATCCCCTAGGGTCTGAACTGGACTCATGGCCACCTCAGTGAGGGCTGGGTGTGAGTGGCGCTCTGTGAGTGGGGCTCTACAGAGCCTCAAGCCCAAAGTAGCCACCACCCCGGGCCATCCCGTGGGATCAGCTGAGGGGCTCCCGGAACCCAGGTTTCGTGACCAGCAATCTGCCTTCCTGTGATCTTGGCCCGAGGATGCACCCAGCTCTGGACCTGGGCTGGCAGCTCAGACTCTCAAAGGCTCCAGGGAGTCAAGCTGGCGCCAGCAACAGAGGCCCCACTCAAAGGCCCCTCCTCCTCTCTCTCGGGTCTTCCCAGCCACCCTCAGGAGAGACTCCTACAAGCTCCATGCCTCCCACCCAGTCCAGAACCAGCAGCAGGATGCACCCATGCCTGGGGCTGGGCTGTGCTTGGGGAGTCAGGACCCAGGCCTTCCTGAGTCCTCTGGGGGCTGAGCCCTCGCTGGAGAGCTCCAGGGAGAAGGCAGCCAGCAACCCTTGGGCTCCCAGCCTGGCTCCTACCCTCCCTGCTCCTCATCTGGTCCCCTCCGCCCGCTCTTCTCTCTCAGACCTCAGAGGCTCTAGGGAGGGGTGGGGGGCGCCGGGGATCGGTGACTCTAGGTGACCTCCTCAGGGGGTGGTTCATAGATGCTGCAGTTGGGCGTGGGGCCCTGGCAGTAGACATTGAGGAAGCCGCGGTACTCCTCTCGGTACGTGTGGTTCATGAGGCACAGAACCACGTTCTTGTCACACACGCATGTCTGCTTGTCACACTCTGTCTTGTTGAGGTCACCTATGGGGGATGGGGGCGGCAAAGGCTGTGGATGAAAGGGGCAGTGGCTCCCCCTGGATCACTGCTGGGGAGGGGAGCGCACAGGCTTGGAGACCCCAGTGGTCCCTGGAATGTGTTCCCCGAGTGGCAGGACCAGCACCACTCATGGGCCCCACCCTCCGCCTGCAAGGTCAGCAGCTGTGGGCTGGAGCCCAGCAGTCTGTGCTGTAACAAGCTCTCTAGGTGACTCTGGTGCATAGTAAAATTAGGGAACCACTGAAGCCCAACACAGTTATTGCATAACTGGGGAAACTGAGCCCCAGAAAGGGGGATGGGTTTACCTAAGTCACCCACAGAACTAAAGCACCTCCCACACCCCCCAGGCCCGTTACTTCCTGCCATCCCAGACCTCTTCCCTTCAATCACAGATTCAAAGAAAGCCCACTGAAGAGGGAGTTATTGCCGGGCGTACTGGCTCATGCCTATGATCCCAGCACTTTGGGAGGCCGAGGCAGGTGGATCGCCTGAGGTCAGGAGTTCGAGACCAGCCTGGCCAACATGGTGAAACCCTATCTCTACTAAAAATACAAAAATTAGCCAGGCATGGTGGTGGACACCTGTAATCCCAGCTGAGGGAAGCTGAGGCAGGAGAATCGCTTGAACCCTGGAGGCCGAGGTTGCAGTGAGCCGAGATTGTGCCACTGCACTCCAGCCTGGGCAACAAGAGCCAAACTTTGTCTTTAAAAAAAAAAAAAAAGGTGGAGTTATTGGTAAGAAATGAGTGGGAAAAACACTTGTCAAAAGCTTAGTCAATGCCTAAGAGCCCAGCACATGCCTACTCCAGGGCAAATGCTACTGTTGTTTGTCCCTGTGCTGTTGTTATAATTAGTAGATTTCAGGAATCATCCTCAGGTGCACAATAGAATCAGCTGGAGGGCTTGTTCCAACAAAGACTGCTGGACCTCACCCCTAAGTGTCAGATTCATTAGGTCTGGGTGGGGCCTGATAATTGGCATTTCTAACAATTTCCTGGGTGCTGCAGCTGCTGCTGTTGCTGGTTCAGGGACGACGCTTTGAGAACCTCCAACTAGCTTGATCGGTCTGCAAACTTTTCATACTTTCTACCAACAAAATCCTGTCTCTTAAACGAAACTGCATAAAGAAGGCTGGTGCATCAGACAGCCCCAGAAGAAGTTGCTTAATGATAAAATGCACTGAAGTACCAGCTGAAGCTCTCAGGAACTGTGTGGCTATCACCTCTCAAGGCCTCTGGCTCCAGTGGTCCCAGGGATCCCCCAAACCCAGCATGAAAGTCACTGCTTTAAGTTAGTCCGTTACCCCTGGTGGGTGGTGGTGGGGGGAGAATCTCCTCCAGCTGCTTTAATAGGGGGGCATCTGCTATCTCAGGCCAGCCCCTCCACCTCATGTTTGAACAGCAGAACATGAGGACCACAGAGATCTGGGCTCCCAAGGGGTCTCAAATTGCACCCCAGTCTCCACTAGACTCCTTCCCAGATGACAGGAGACTTGAGTGTCTTTGCAAAGCCAGCATTGCTTGTGAGCTATTAATAAGCAACAACTGGTAGTACCAGGTGAAGACATGGGGGCAAAGAGGGCCCAGTGGCTGCTCACAGGCTGGGCCAGGGGGTAGTCCTGCCTCAGAGAGGAGCACAGAGTGGGGCAGGGCAGGGAAAACTGGGCACTGCTACTTGGATGCCACTTGCGCTTACCTCCATGTCTCAGTTGGCAAATAGCCACAGCAAGTTCATGGTAAATGAGGGAACACACCAGGCCAGGTGCTAATACCTTGGATCCCTAGAAACACTGGGCGTCCTGGGATGGAGCCACCTCTGCTGGTGGGGTCCGAGTGACAGAACCAGAAGAGAAAGAGTCCGCTCTGATCCAAACCCCTCAATGGACCCATGAGTGAGGAAACTGAGGCCAGGTGGGGAAGGACCTGCCCAGGGCTACATGGAACTAGGAGATGGTGACAGAACCAGAGTTCAAACCCAGGTCCGCCGACTCCCAGGCCAGCATGCCTCAGAGCCTCCCTGCAGAGCTGCAGCCTCAGAACCATCTGGGGAGCTGGCTGAAAGCCGAGTTCCTGGGCCCCACCCACACCCACTGAATCAGAATCACTCAGAATTTGGGAGACAGGAGAACTGGGATGCCAATTCCAGGACTGGAGCCTCAGAGCACCTCAGGGAGATGTTCTGGAGCCACAGCTAGGCTGGTCAGATTTAGATTTAGCAAAAAAAGCAAAACCAAAATCAGAACACAGGATGCCTGGTTAAATTTCAATTTCAGGCTGGGCTGGCTGGTGGCTCATATCCATAATCCCAGCGGACTCTTTGGAAGGCAGAGGTGGGGGAATTGCTGGAGGCCAGGAGTTCAAGACCAGCCTGGGCAACATAGTGAGACCCCATCTCCACAAAAAATACAAAAATCAACTGTGCGTGGTGGCACTTGCCCGTAATCCCAGCTACTCGGGAGACTGAGACAGGAGGATCATTTTAGCCCTGGAGGTCAAGGCTGCAGTGAGCTACGATGGCACCACTGTACTCCAGCCTGGGCAACAGAGCAAGACCCTGTCTTAATTAATTAATTAATTAAAATTTCAGGTAAATAGTATGTTTGGCTGGACATGGTGGCTCACACCTGTAATCCCAGTACTTTGGGAAGCCAAGGCGGGTGGATCACGAGGTCAAGAAATCAAGACCATCCTAGCCAACATGGTGAAACCCTGTCTCTCCTAAAAGTACAAAAATTAGCTGGGCATGGTGGCGTGCACCTGTAGTCCCAGCTACTTGGGAGGCTGAGGCAGGAGAATCACTTGAACCTGGGAGGCAGAGGTTGCAGTGAGCCGAGATGGCGCCACTGCACTCCAGCCTGGTGACATAGTGAGACTCCTTCTCAAAAAAAAAAAAAACAGTACATGTATTAGTAGAAGTATGTCCTAAACATTTCAGTTTCTATAAATATTAATTAATTTTATACTAGCATTCAGTTTTGAGTGTCAATATGTCCCATGCAATATTTAGGATGTATTTAATATTAAAACATTTTATTGTATAGCTAAGAAATGAATTTCACTAGGCAGCCTGCATTTCTTTTTTCTTTTTTTTGAGACAGAGTCTCACTGTGTTGCCCAGGCGGGAGTGCAGTGGCATGCAATCTTGGCTCACTGCAACCTCTGCCTCCCAGGTTCGAAGTGATTCTCGTGTCTCAGCCTCTCCAGCAGCTGTGATTACAGGCGTGCGCCACCACGCCCAGCTAATTTTTGTGTTTTCAGTAGAGACGAGTTTTCATCATGTTAGCCAGGCTGGTCTCGAACTCCTGACCTCAAGTGATCCACTCGCCTCGGCCTCCCAAAATGCTGGGATTACAGGCGTGAGCCTCCGCACCCAGCCAGCAGCCTTTATTTAATATGGCAAGCCTGTCCACCATCCCAGCACAGCCTGGTGGAACCAGCCACTTCCTTCTCCAGGGGCCCAGGTGACAGGGGGAGGAACTCACTACAGACTATCTCAGTGTTGTTCTCGATGGTGTGATCATAGTGGTCCACATAGGGGTGACAGCCCTGGTCAAAGAGTTCCTGGTAGCAGCAGTCGTGGGCGTGGCAGCACCTAGGGAGCGGCAGAGGTGAGTGGACAGGCATGGCTGGGCTGGCCCATCTCCCACCAGCAGAAACCTCTGATCATCTCTTCCAGTCTCTCACAGGTCAAACGTTCTAACTGAAGCCCAGAGAGGGACAGTTACTTGTCCGAGGTCACACAGCCAAGCAGAGCTGGGGCCGGTACCCCAGGTTCCGATCCTCACAGCTTCAGCTTTGTGGCACCTGCCAGGCCTGCCCACCCCAGGACACATTCTCCCCTGTGTCTTTGTTCTATCCACAGGGCTCCCAGCTTTCCCCCAGAGCCCCAGCTGCAGCTGTGGGAGGGGTCAGGGGCCTGCCTGGGTTTACATCAAGGTTGGAGGAGCGTCGACTGTAGGCAGAGGCTATCCCTGGCAGTGCCTCATGGCCAGGGAGGGACAAAGGTCTGGAGTTGTCAACAGGGACTAGTAGGATGGGGGACAAGAAGCACAGGCAGTGTGGCTGTCCCTCACCTCTGGGGGAGTGAAGTCAGCTAGCCAACGTGCATTTATTAAGCTTTCTGTGATACAAACGTAGTGCTGGCTGCTGTTGGGGAGATAGGAGGAGAAGACAAGCCATGGCTGCTGGGAGCTCCCAGTCAGATGGAGGAGGCACGGTCCTGTCTTCCAGAGCCTCCAGCCTGAGGCGGGCAGGGGTCACAGTCCTTGCCTTTGTGGGGTGTCAGCTGTATGACTGCTCTACCATACTCAAAGGTCCCTTCCTAGAGAGAGGAGGGGCTGAAACACTTCCAAGCCCATGACCTTGGAGATGGACAACAGAAAGCGCCCAAGACAGTTTGGAAAGAACATAGTCAAAGACCAGGCTCTGGTCACCAACTCATCAAAGAAGCTGGATCCTTTGGGGAAAGAAGGTCTCCCCATCTCAGGGATGGAAGGCAAGTTCAGTCTGACCTTCAGCTGTCCTCATTTGGCCCCTGACAGGAGCCCAGGTCTGGTACCTACCAGTCCACCTCATCCTTGGGCTGGCCACGGCCCCCCAGCCCACAGTAGCAACCGTAACCGACGAAGGACAGGATGGCGTTCCTCCCCGTGACGGCCTCCACCATGGCCCTTAGGTTGAGCAGGCTGCTGTGGGCTGTGGACAGAACTGCAAGAGAACCAGGGGGTGCTCTGAGCCCCTGCCCCATGGCTGGCTGCTCCCATCCTCTCTCATCCTGAGAGTCTGGACTGACCATCCTCTCAATACCTGGGGTAGGTGGGAGAAGGAAGGAGAAAGCAGGAGAGGAAGCTGGGGAAAGAAGGGTGGGCAGCTGACCAGGAGGAAAGAAATCTACAAGGTACCATGCATGGTGTGCACCCACATCCCAGCAGTAAGCCCTGCAGCCCCAAGGAAACAATGCAGGTCATCCTTGCTGGGGGCTTGCTCCATGCCAGGTACTGTCCCAAGCCCCTTCCGTGCATGAACCCATTGAGTGTGCACCGCAAACCTATGCACGCTCTTGTTATCCCGCTATGTCAATAAGAAGACAGGCCCAGTGCATTTCGTAACTTGCTCTAGGTCCTATTGTCAGAAAGCAGTGGAGACAGAATTTGGACCCAGGCAGTGAGGGTTTTGCACCCACACCCTCTGCCACTTGGCTGTACACACTTCTCAAGGGGGATGCCCAAGCGCCTGGTACGCTGGAGGAGGCTTTGCAAAGGCCACATGCTGTTGGCAAGCTCAGGGGATTGATTCTGGGTCCCTTCCTGGCCTCTGCCTCCTGCCTGTGCCCTCCTGGGGGCCTCAGAGTCCCCACCATGATCCCGGGGCTGGTGCATCTCAGGATCAATCCAGAGACAATTCAGTGCTCTGGTCGTTAATGAAGAAACAGAAAAGCCTTTGTAGTACAGGCTGATACTGGCTGGGGGTAGGAAGAAGGAAAACGCTCTCCCCACACACATACAGAGGGAGAAATAGTGCAAGGACACTCCCTGCACCAGCGAAATCAGCTTCATGGCACCTGCCAGGCCAGCCCACCCCAGGACACATTCTCCCCTTGCCACTGCTTCTCTCGGTCTTGCGGTCTGTGCCCGTGCAGTGGCTCTCTGAATCACCTGCACTGCCTCTGCACATCCTCCTGGATGCAGCACTGGGTTCACACGCCCAGTCTGGCACCTACAGTCCTTAACCTGGGGGAAGCTGCCCTGCACACACCAGGAGGAGACCCAATCTATCACCATTTTATGGGTGAGGAAACGTAGGCTCAGAAAGGTGCAGGCTTGCCCAGGTCCCACAGGCTGGAAGGGGCAGAGCCCAGACTGCCCTGGGTTTGTGTGCTCTGGAGCTGGGAAGCTAACCACAGCGCAGCGCAGCTCTGCCTGCTTCCCCCACCCCAGCCATTCCAGCTGCAGTCAGCGTGAGGGGCCTAGCTCAGCACCCTTCCTGCTGCTTTCTCCATGTCCCCACCCTGCTCCCCAGCCTGAATGAGGAAAGGTACTGGGAGAGGGAAAAGTCAACAGTTTCAGAAACTGGTGGCTCAGGGGAGTCCCAGAGTCTGGAATCCCTGCCTGCTTCCAGAGACATAGTATCCGACATCTCTAACGACAGGGAACTCGCCACCTCAATGTGTCTTAGTGGGAAGAGCATTGACTCTGGAGTCAGACAGACCTAGGCCAATAACCAAGGCCAGCTGGAACTCCTTGGGGCTCTGTTCTCCCATTTGTAAAATGGGAGTAACAATCTCAACCATGAGAGATCAGGCAGGCCAGTGCCCTGCTTGAGGCTTGGCACATACCAGCAACCTCTCGGATTGCAATTCCCAGAGCAGAGGATGGGGATAATGATGCCCTCCTTGCAGGGCACCTTGGAGGTTGAAGTGTGATCACGAAGGTGTGTAGCGTGCCTGGCCCACACAGCGCCTTGAGGAGGGACCCAACCACCGTGAGGCCCCGGCCTCCTCCCCATCCACCCCTGGCCTTGTAAATGTTACCCTGGGGGAGGGGGCACCTCCAGTCCCCGGGACCCCCTGACCGTCAACTCCCATGTGGCAAGAGAAGAAGAGCAAGAAACCTACGCGGCCATGCACAGGGTGCACACACACACACAGACACACACACACCCATCTCACACACATTCACACACCTGCCCACCTCACACTGTCCTCTACACACCACATACACTTGCACACACACTCACCCCCAGACACCTCAAACTCACCTACACTCACCCACACACACCTGATACACACACCTACCTGATAGACACACAGACACGTACCTGATACACACACACACCTGATACACACATACCGGATACACACACACACCTGATACACACACACACCTGATACATACCGGATACATACACACACCTGATACACACATACCAGATACACACACACACCTGATACACACACACTTGCACACTCACACCCTCTTGCATTACAGATGCACTCACATACACAACGCAGGGGCCCGGCCCAAGGTCACATCCACACTGACTGTCCCAGCAAATGAATCCAAGTCCGCATTCAGTGGGGTTGAAGGCTCTGCCCCTAACCAGTGGCTTGGGCTGAACTCAAGCGGTCATCTTCTCAATAACGGGTCACTTTGCCTGAATGCAGCCAGCCCTCTCTCACATGGAACCTTATTTTGGTTTTTGGCATTTATTTCTTTTCCTCAAGCCAGGCTGTGTTCTGGTGAGGTTTAACAGGCTGCATGAAAGGCCAGCGAGAGGCCCAGCCAATGGTCCCTGGAACTGGGANACCTGATACACACCACCTTGCACACTCACACCCTCTTGCATTACAGATGCACTCACATACACAACGCAGGGGCCCGGCCCAAGGTCACATCCACACTGACTGTCCCAGCAAATGAATCCAAGTCCGCATTCAGTGGGGTTGAAGGCTCTGCCCCTAACCAGTGGCTTGGGCTGAACTCAAGCGGTCATCTTCTCAATAACGGGTCACTTTGCCTGAATGCAGCCAGCCCTCTCTCACATGGAACCTTATTTTGGTTTTGGCATTTATTTCTTTTCCTCAAGCCAGGCTGTGTTCTGGTGAGGTTTAACAGGCTGCATGAAAGGCCAGCGAGAGGCCCAGCCAATGGTCCCTGGAACTGGGACACCTGCCACATGAATGATGCTGGGACGATTGGCAGGGTCAGGTTTGTGTCGAGAGCCTCACACAACAATCCTATGGGGGGGCTGCCCAGAGCCATGATACCCTGGGTACCACCCCCAGAAAGAAGCCCTTGACCTCCCACCACTCTGCAGTACACAGACACCCACCCTACACACACACACACCCTTCTACAGATCTATGCACCCTACATCCGTAAGCATGCTCTGGAGACACACACCCCAGTTAACACACGCTTACATGAAGACACAAACGGGCTTGCACTCAGGTGCCTACAGTGTCACATACTTTATAGATGCATGTAGTACACATAGACATCATCAAGTGCTCAGGCACACCTACACACACATAGATACCTGCGCCTGTCTGCACACAAAATCATTAACTCCTGTCTGATGGACACACACTAATACACACTCAGGTACACAAATGCCCAGCCAACACCAGCATTTATGATGCTTGCTCAGCCCTGCGCCCTGCCCCCTGGGGCTCATAAAAGCCTGTTTACAGGTGGCTGGAGGGGTAAACAACCCCAGAATTGGGTGCAGCCTGCTGGGCTGAGCCAGGAAGCAAAGGCCCAGAGATAGGAAGGAACTTAGGCTGGTCAGTGGAACCATAACTCAGGTGCCCAAGGTCATGGGAGACAGGCCAGGAGGGGGAGAGAAGGAGGAGCCCCCTGGAGTCTTTACTCACCACTGCTGGCAAGGATGGCCACGGCGAAGAACTTCTTCATACCCAGGCTAGACCTGAGGGAGGACAAAACCCGGAGCTTGAGTCCATCCCCTTCACCCCTGGCAGTGCTGGACCTGCTGCTCCCTTCCTGAGCCTCATGACAGGTATCATCAATGATGTCCCTGGATGTCCTAGTTGCTGCTCCTAGTGCTGTCATCAGCACCTGCCCAGCCCCTCCTGGAGGAGCACACCCCAGATGGCAGAGCCAGGAGGCACGAGCACCTCCTTGCCCCCCACTCTGGCAGGAACCCCCTCTACACATCAGCCTCCAGGACAGGAAGCCCACTGTCTCAGGCCGGACCTCCCATGCACACACTAGGGAGTCCTGGAAGGAAGTCATGTGACCCAGCTTAGCAGCTGGGTCTTGAACCCAAAGCCAGGAGTCCTAGGTCCCTGGATTCTGGTCCCAGCACTGCTTCCAAAATGTGTGGCCTCAGCCTCCCTGGGCCACATGAGGGTTGTGGCCTCACTCTCCCTGGGCCACATGAATGCCACGTGAAGGTTGACTAAATGATCCTCATTTAGTGCTGGAAAAGTGGTGACCATCTCAGCCCGCCACGCAGACTCTCGGGAGAAAGGAATTCTAGGAACCAGTCCCTCACCCTGTCCCTGCCCCCGCTGGGAGATTCCATCTCAGGGTAGCAGGCACCTACCTGGGGGTTCTTGAAGGACAGGAGGCTCGGAAGCGTGGGTCCCTCCACCCAGAGGAGCATCTATCCAGCACCTTCTTTTTGAACGCTTTGGGGTTGGCCTGCGCCCCATCTGCCATGTTCCGGGTTCTGGGGGGCCAGCAACATAGGTCTTGAAAGGTCTGAGATACGCTCCAGAGGCTGCGGGGAGCAGGCTCCAGCTTCAGGCTGCCACGCACACTGGCAGGGGAGTGCCGGGGCAATGCCCCTGGGCAGGAAGCAGGTGACACATGCCCTAGAAAAAGGAGGCTCCAACTCCTCCTCCCACCCCCACAGCCCTGCCCACAGCCAGTTGGTACAGTCCCCACCCCTGGGTGCTCTGGCCTGCCTGACTTGGGGGTTTACATACCAGATAGGAGAATCGGCCTTCCCCATGCATCCGAAAGGAAATTAGCCCAAAGGCCTCTCTTTCCCCATCTGAAAGATGTTAAAGATAAAACATCACTCAGTGACACTTGTTGAAGCACAGTAAGGCAGGCTTTGTTCAAAGGGGCCATGGGGACAGGTGTAGGGCCATGGCAGTGGGTTCCACAGTGGGGAAGAGAGATTGGACTCAACGGCAGATACAATAAGAAAAAGCGGGAATTCATAGCCAAGGAGCAGGGTGGGGTCTGAGGATGAAAAGTTAACCAGAAGAAACATCAGGGGTCGTGCGGGGTTGGGAGACTCCAGCTAAACCGATCCACCAGGATTCCTGCTGAAGGCAGGTGGGTTGTTCAGACATCACCTGGGGGCCATGGAGGACGAGAAACCCAATCAGATATGGAGGACAACATTGGGGATTCTACCTAAACCAACTTAGCAGGGTTGTGACATTGCCAAATTTGCCCTCACAGGGGGCACAATTATCTGATGGAGAGCCTGTGGGGCCTGGGCCTTGTCAGCATCGTTTGCCTTTTTTGAAGGGGGGGTGGTGTGTATGAGAAAGATGGGGCTGGAGAGAATCCAAGGGGGTGTGAGCTCTGGGAGCCCCTCTCAGGGCTGGGTCACCTGGGCTGAGCCTGGGGGTTTGAGCAGTCGCACTGATAAAAGATCCCATGCCAGCACCCCCACTTCCCCGCTGTGAGGTCTTGGTAGGAGAACTCCCTTCCCTGGTCTCTGAGTTCTCAGCTGTAAGTGCACGTAACAAGGCCTCACCGAATGAGGATGATGTTCATACAAGTTGGGTGTCATGTGGTGAGTGGGGGCAGGTGTAGGTGCCCAGTTAAAGATCTGATTGTTACAAAGTAGAGGCCTAGGCACAGCGTAGTCACTCACACCTGCAATCCCAGCACTGTGGGAGGCCAACACGGAAGGATTGCTTGAGGCCAGGAGTTTGAGACCAGCCTGGAAAACATAGTGAGACCCCATGTCTACAAAAAACAGCAAAGTAGGGGCTGACCTCCAGCCTTGGGGAGAATTGAGATGCTGGGAGGAGAGAGCAAGGGAGGCAGAAGAAGAGGACTCTTGGAAGTTGACTCTGCAAATAATCCCCTCACCTTCAAGTTGCCCCATCTGTCTCAGTGTCCTCGAACCTGCCAACAGGGGCAGAAGAGACCCCTGGGGCTTCCCTTCCTGCCCTTAGCTTTGCCAGCCTCCTCTTCTGGCTATACCAAACCACAGTCCACATGTCATCTCCCTCGCCCAGCCCCCACCCTTCCTCTGCCCAGCTTCCTCTCTGTGGATCCAGGTCTGTCTCCTCTCCAGGAAGTTATCCCGGAAAAAACCCACTGCATCCAATCACAGGTCCTTGCATGGGAGGGTGTTTATTTGCATTTGGTGATGCATTCCAAAACATATACAGGTGTTGTTAACTGTATATGTTTTATATTTTGGCTTATGAATCTTGACACTTCCTTCAGACTGGGGATCCTGGAAGGAAGGGGCCTTTGTTTTTTCCAAAAGCCTAGGGCTTCCCCCTTGGGACAAGGCTGCATCTGCTTCATCAGACTGGGAGTGATTGGAGAACAAGACTAGCGTCTGCCTTCACTTGTCTGCACAAAGTTTGGCTTCTATCTTTGCCCCTAGTTTCACAAACACCACTTAATGATGTCACCACATTCCAAAGAAGGCAGAATCGAGAAATAAGGCCCAGTATGTCCAAATCCTGAAGATACAGCCTCCAACCTGCAGATAGCTAGAGCCACTCTGACACAGGTCGAGGAGGCCAAGGCTGGGGCCGGGGACCCCTGAGAGCCTCTGAGCAGCATCACTGCTACTTTCTCAACTGGAATTCCCACTGGACATGCTGGTTGGGCTGGTCTTCAGAGAGGCTTGATCCTTGAGGAAGAGGACAGGCTCTTCCCTTTCCTTCCACCCTCCCCCTACCAAGCTCAGGGTGCTCAATAGCGAGTCAATAATAAACTGGTTGACCCAGTAATTCCACTTCTGGGACTGCAAACCAAATGCCAACTTGGGTTGCTCCTAGAGACAGAAGAGGGACACTGAAGGGGTGTTTTCTTGATGCTCCCCCCACCCCATTAGAAGCAACTTAAATTAGGGGTTCGTTAAGCAGATTATTAGTCATCCATCCATAATCATGTTTTCAAATAATATTTATGATACAGAAAAAAAAAAACACCCTGTACTACAAGGTAATAGCATTTTTAAAAAGGAGTTGGTGTACACAGGTATAAAAATTTTCTAGAAGGATGTAATGTAAAAGCATTAGTAATGGACATCTTGAGACAGTGGAGTAGCTGGTGGTTTTTATTTTTTTATTTGTAATTTTTGGTATTAAAATGAGTGTAAGAATACATTCAACAACTACAATAAAATGGTCAATTTCCTCAAAAGACACAAAGTCACTCAACTGGAAATAGCTGTGTATCTATGAAAGCCACTGAATGCGTAGTTTAAAACCTTCCCACAAACAAACTCCAGGTCCAGATGGCTTCACTGGTGAACTTGACCAAATACTTAAGCAAGAAGAAACACCAATTGTATTAGTTTGCTAGGGCTGCCGTGACAAAATATCACAAATGGAGGGACTTCAATAACAGAAATTTATTCTCTTCCAGTTCTGGAGTCTGGAAGGTCCAAAATCAAGATGCTGGCAGGGCTGATTTCATTCTGAGGCCCCTCTCTGTGGCTTGAAGATGCCACCTTCGTCCTGTGGCCTCAAGTGGCCTTTCCTCTGTGCATGCACATCTCTCGTGTCTCTTTGTGTGTCTAAATTTACTCATCTTATAAGGACACGAGTCATGCTGGATTAGGGCCCACCCTTGATTCCACTTAATCACCTCTTTAAAGGCACTATCTCCAAATACAGCCATATTCTGAGGTACCAGGGTTACAGCTTCAAACTACACATTTAGGGGAGGGAAAAACAATTGAGCCCGTAACACCAATTATACACAAATTCTTCCAGAAAATTTAGATAAAGAAAGTGCTTCCCAATTCATTCTACTAAGCCAGCAATATTCTAATACCAAAACCAGATAAAGACATTACAAGAAATGAAAACTACAAGACTACTATTCCTCATCAACATAGATAAAAAAAATTCTTAACAAAATATTGGCAAACAGGCAAATGCTGGTAAACAACAAAATATACCATGACCTAGTGGGATTTATCCCAGGAATGAAAGATTGGTTCTGCATTAAAAATCAGTCAGTGTAAATATACCATACTAACAGACTAAAGAAGGAAAGCCACATGGTCATCTCAACAAATTCAAGAAAACAAAACAAATGCCATTTGACAAAATCCAGCATCCATTCCTGATTTAAAAAACTGTCCACAAACTGAGACAGAATGGAACTTCCCCAACCTGAGAAAGGACATCTACGGCCGGGTGCAGTGGCTCATGCCTGTAATCCCAGCACTTTCAGAGGCCGAGGCTGGTGGATCACCTTAGGTCGGGAGTTCAAGACCAGCCTGTCCAACATGGTCTGCTCTCTACTAAAAATACAAAAATCAGCTGGGTGTGGTGGCACAGGCCTGTAATCCCAGCTTCTCAGGAGACTGAGGCAGGGAAATTGTTTGAACCCGGGAGGCGGAGGTTGAAGTGAGCCGAGGTTGTGCCACTACACTCCAGCCTGGGCGACGTCTCAAAAAAAAAAAAAAAAAGAAAGAAAAAAAGATAAAAGGCATCTACAAGAAACCTATGGCTAACACCAGGTTGAACGGTGCAAGACTGAATGCTTTTCTCCCAAAGATTAGGAAGAATGTCCACTCTCATCACTTCTATTCTATATTGTACTGGTGATTTCAGTTAGTGCAACAGCCAAGAAAAGAAATGAAAGGCCTTCAGATTGGAAAGGAAGAAGAGAGTTGGTGTCTATTGGCATCAACATAATAGTCCATATAAAAAATCCTGTAGAAGCTACAAAAAAGCTACTGGAACTAACAACTGAATTTAGTAAGTTTGCAGAATATAAGACGAAAATATGAAGTAGTTGTAATAATTGTACTTCTACATACTAGCAATGAGTAATTGGACACTGAAACTTTTAAAAAATACCTTTACAATAATATCCAATAATATGAAATATTTAGGGATAAAATTGACCAAAAAATGGATACTCGTGCATTAAAAACTATAAAATGATGCTCAGAGAAATCAAGGAAAACCAAAGTAAATCAAGGGATATGTCATGCTTATGAATCAGAAGGCCCAGTAATGTTACAACGTCAATTCTTATTTGCTCTATAGTCAGTGCACTCTCAATCAAAATCCTAACAGACTTTTCTCATAGAAATTGACAAACTGATCCCAAAATTCATATGGAAATTCAAGGGATCTAGAATAGCCAAATCAACTATAAAAAGATTAATAGTATTGCAGGACTTACACTACCTGATTTTAAGACTTATAAAGTGGGCCAGGTGCGGCAACTCACACCTGTAATCCCAGCACTTTGGGAGGCCAAGGTGGGAGAACTGCTTGAGCCCAGGAGTTCAAGACCAGCCTGGACAACATAGCAAAACCCTGTCTTCAAAAAAAAACAAAATAAATTAGCATGGCTTGGTGGCACACACTTGTAATCCCAGCTACCCGGTGGGCTGAGGCAGGAGAATTGCTTGAGTCTGGGAGGTCAAGGCTACAGTGAGCTATGGTTGTACCTTGCATTCCAACCTGGGTGACAGAGGGAGACTCTGCCTTAAAAAAAGTTACTGTAATTGAGATAATATGATATTGATATAAAGACAAATAGGTCAGTGGAACAGAATAGATGATTGAGAATCAGACTTACACATGTGGAAAATTTATTTTTGACAAGGATGCAAAGGGAAGTTCATGGAGAAATAACAGAATTTTCAACCATGTTGCTAGGCCAACTGACTATCAACAGAAAGAGAGAGAAATAGAAAGAAAGGGAGAGAGGAGGGGGAAGAGAAAGAAAAAAGAGAGAGAAAGAGGGAGAAAGGCAGAAAGAAACAGAGGGAGGGAGAGAAAGAAGAAAGAGGATGAGAAGGAAAGAGGGAAACAGAACAGGGATCAGGGGAGGAAGGAAGGGAGAGAAAGACAGAAAAGAAATAAGAATTTCAATTCATACCTCTAACCATATACAAAAATTAACCAAAACTCATCATAGTGCAAGGGTGCTAAGACAATTCAACAGGGAAAAACGGTCTTTTCAACAAACATTGTTGAGATAACTGGATACCCATATGCAAAAGAATGAAGTTGAACCCCTTCCTTACACCATATACAAAAGTTAACTCAAAATGGATCAGAGACCTAAATGTAAACTATAAACCTTTTACAAGCCTGGGCAACATAGTGAGACCTCATCTCTGCCAAAAAAAAAAAAAAAAAAAAAAAAAAAAAAAGAATGAGCTGGGCATGGGCATATTGGCACATGCCTGTAGTCCCAGCTATTCAGGAGGCTGAGGTGGGAGGATGGCTTGAACCCAGAAAGTCAAGGCTGCTTTGAGCTGTGATGGTGCCACTGCACTCCAGCCTGGGCAGCAGAGTGAGACTCTATCTCAAAACAAAAAAAAAAAAACAATAAACTTTTAGGCTCAGTGCGGTAGCTCACACCTGTAATCCCAACTCTTTGGGAGGCTGAGGTGGGCTGATCACTAGAGGTCAGGAGTTCGAGACCAGCCTGGCCAACATGGCAAAACCCCATTTCTACTAAAAATACAAAACATTAGCCAGGCATGGTGGTAGGCACCTGTAACCCCAGCTACTCGGGAAGCTGAGGCAGGAGGATCACCTGAACCTGGGAGGAGGAGGTTGCAGTGAGCCAAGACTGTACCACTGCACTCCAGCCTGGGCAACAGAGCAAGACTCTGTCTCAAAAAAAAAAAAAAAAAAAAAAAAAAAAAAAAAAAAAAGAAAAGAAGAAGAAAAGCAAAAAACAATAAACTTTTAGAAGAAAATATAGGACTAAGTCTTTGCGACACTGAGTTAGCAACGGTTTCTTAGTACATCAAAAGTGCAAGCGACACAAAAAAGATAATTTGAACTTTATCAAAATGAAAAATATGTATGCTGAAAACTGTACCATCAATAAAATTTAAAAAAAAAACAGAATGAGAGAAAATATTTGAAAACCATATGTCTGAAAAGGAACTTGTATCTAGCATATCTAAAGAGCTCTTATAACTTAGCAATAAAAAGATTACAACCCAATCTTTAAAATAGGAAAAAAATTTAAAGACATTTCTCCAAAGAAGATAACCTTATGACCAACAAGCATGTGAAATGATGCTCAGCATCATTAGTCATTAGGGAAATGCAAACGAAAACCATAATGTGATACCACTTCACACCCACTAGGATGGCTGTGATCAAAAAGACAGATGATACCAAGAGTTAGTGAGGAGGCGGAGAAACTGGAACCCTCGTACATTGCTGATGGGAATGTAAAATGGTGAAGGCACTGTGGAAAACAGCTTGGCAGTTCTTCAAAGCATTAAACATGGAGTTACCCTAAGACCCAGTAATTCCACTCGTAGGCATATACCTAATATGGTTTGGCTCTGTGTCCCCACCCAAATCTCATCTTGTAGCTCCCTTAATTCCCACGTGTTGTGGGAGGGACCCAGTTGGAGATGACGGAATCATGGGGGCAGATCTTTCCCATGCTGTTCTCGTGATAGTGAATAAGTCTTATGAGAGCTGATGGCTTTAAAAAAACGGGAGTTTGCCTGCACCAGCTCTTTCTTTGTCTGCTGCCTTGCTTTCTTTGTCTGTGACTTGCTCCTCCTTGCCTTCCGCCATATTATGAGACCTCTCCAGCCATGTGGAACTGTAAGTCCAATAAACTTTTTTCCTGTACAAATTACCCCATCTTGGGAATGTCTTCATCAGCAGCATGAAAACAGACTAATACAATACCAAGAGAAATGTCTCTATTTTAACACTTTGCATTTTTAACATTTTCGCATCCACACGCAAAAACTGTACACTAATGTTCATAGCAGCATTATTGATTATAACCAAAAAATGGAAAAAACAAACATCCATGGACATTTGATTGATGAATATGGTATATCTATACAAGGAAATATTCTTCAATCATTAAAAGGAATAGAGTAGTGATACATGTTATAACATGGCCAAACCTTGAAAGCACTATGTTAAATGAAAGAAACCAGTCACAAAAGTCACATTATCACATGATTTTGCTCTGTGAAATGTCCATAGTAGACAAAGCTGCAGAAGCAGGAAGTAGATGATGGTTTCAGGGGCTGAGAGAAGGGAGTGGGTGGTAACAGGGTTTGGGGAATGACTACTGATGGGTAGAGTTTCTTTTGGTGGTATCAAAAGTGTTCTAAAATTAGAATACTTGCAAATGGTTGTAAATGGTTGCAAAACTATGGATACACACACACAGAAAAAGCCCATTGAATTATACACTTGAAATGAATGAATGGTATGGTATATTAATATCTCAATAAAGTTTGTTTTTTGTTTTGTTTTGTTTTGTTTTGTTTTGGTAGAGATAGGGTCTTGCTATGTTGCCTAGGCTGGTGTCTAACTTCTGGGCTCAAGCAATCCTCCTGCCTGCCTCAGCCTTCCAAAGTGCTGGGATTACAGGTGTGAGCCACCATGCCCAGTCAATAAAACTGTTTTAAAAAGTGGAATATATTATTCAACCTTAAAAAGGAAGGAAATTCTGACGTATGCTACCATACAGATGAATTTTGAGGACATTGTGCTAAGTGAAATAAACTGGTCAGAAAAGGACAAATACTGTATGATTTTACTTACACGAGGTACTTGGTCAAATTCACAGAGACATGAAGTAGAATGGTGGTTGCCAGGGGCTGAGAGAAGGGGAGAATGGGGAGTCAGTATTTAAAGTGTACGGAGTTTCAGTTTTGCAAGATTAAAAGAGTGCTATGGATGGATGGTGGTGATGGTTCCACAACAATGTGAATGTACTTAACGCCACTAAACAGTACACTAAAAAATGGTTAAGATGGTAAATTTTATGCTGTATTTGCCACAATTTAAAAAAATGAATATTTAAAAAATGGATCATAGACCTAGATATAAAACCTAAGCTTATAAAATTTCTAGAATAAAACCAGGGAGAAAATTGTTGTGACCTTGGATTAGGCAGATTTCTTAATACAACACCAAAAGCACAATGCATAAGAAAAAAAAAATCAGGAAAGAGGACTTCATGAAAATTTACCTTCTGGCCGGGCACAGTGGCTCACGCCTGTAATTTCAGCACTTTGGGAGGCCAAGGTGAGCGGATCACCTGAGGTCAGCAGTTCAAGACGAGCCTGGCCAACATGGTGAAACCCCATCTCTACTAAATACAAAAATTAGCCAGGTATGGTGGCAGGTGCCTGTAATCCCAGCTACTCGAGAAGCTGAAGCAGGAGAATCGCTTGAACCCAAGAGGTGGAGGTTGCAGTGAGCCGAGATCGCACCATTGCACTCCAGCCTAGGGGACAAGAGGGAGACTTCATTTCAAAAAAAAAAAGAAAGAAAGAAAGAAAGAAAATTTAACTCCTGCTCTTTCAGACATCCTGTTAAGATAGTGGAGGCTGGACACGGTGGCTCCTGTCTGCAGTCTCAGCACTTTGGGAGGCCGAGGCAGGAGGATCACTTGAGCCCAGGAGTTTGAGATCAGCCTAGCCAACAAGGCAAAAACCTGTCTCTACTAAAAATACAAAAAATTTAGCTGGGCATGGTGGCATGCGCCTATAGTCCCAGCTACTTGAGAATATGAGGCACTAGAGAATTGCTTGAACCCAGGAGGTGGAGGTGGAGGTTGCAGTGAGCCGAGATAACACCAGTGAACTCCAGCCTGGGTGACAGAGTGAGACTCTGTCTCAAAAAAAAAAAAAAAAAAAGGTAATGGGAAGACAAATCGCAGAATGGAAGAAAATATTTGCAAAGCACATATCCAATAAAGGACTTGTATTCAAGATATAGAAAACCACTGTCAATACTCATTAATAAGAAAATAAACAACCCAATACAAAAATGAGCAACAGATTTCAACAGACACTTCGCCAAAGAAGGTATACAGATTGGCAAATTAGCACATAGCATCATTAGTCATCAGATAAATAAAAATTAAAAACATGAGACTCTGCTGTGCACCTGTTAGAATGCTTACAATTTAAAAAGACTGACCAAATCAAAATTTAGCAAGGGCGTAAAGCAATGGAAACTTACCTACACTTTTGGTGGGAAATGTAAAATGGTACAACCACTTTGGAAAATAGTTGGGCAATTTCTTATAAAGTTAAACATGCACTTACCATACAACACCCAGTCATTTTACTCATTGGCATTTACCCAAAAGGAAAAAAAAAAAAAGCATGTGTTCATACAAAGACTTACTTACAAGTGTTTATAACAGCCTCATATTCATAGTAGCCCAGAATTACAAACAACCAAGTGTCCATCAACTGAAGAAAGGAAAAACAAACTACGATGCCTCCATCCAACAAAATACCACTCAGCATTAAAATTCACGCAGCAACACGAATGAACCTCAAAAGCATTAGGCTAAATAAAAGAAGCCAGATACAAAATCCTACAAATTGTGTGATTCCATCTATTTAAGATTCTGGAGAGGGCAAAACTCACCTACAGTGACTGAAGTGGACCCGTAATTGTCACTGGTCTGTTTCTGTCACTATCATGCAAATGCTTGACAAATGTCATATATTTGTAAAAATCCATGAAACTTCAAATGGATGTATTTTATTTTATATAAATTGTATCTCAATAGATCCTGTCTCAAAAAAAAAAAGAAAAAAGTTCTAAAATTAGATTGTGGTGATGGTTGCAAAACTGTGAATCTACCAAAAAAAAATTTTTTATAAGAAACAATTTCTACATTTATAACAAAAATATTTAGATAATGACCATTTCACCAAATATTTCCTAATCATTAAGCTGTTAACTCTGGAGAGGGAAGCATCAAATGTCATTTTATGTGTTATGGAGTTGTTTTATGGAGGTGGAAACTGAGGCAGCAAGCTGGCAAGCCATGTGTCTCAGCCCCATGAACCAGGTAAGATCCGACTATAGGCGGTCCCCTGAGGACCAGGCCAGTCCCTCTGAGCAGGTCTCTGTCCTGCAGGGATCGTGTGTGCATACCTGGGGTCCAGCCAGAGGGGAGCAGACAGAAGAAAGAGAGCAATGACCTACTGGCTGCTCACCTCCTCCAGGAAGTCTACCGTGTATTCATTATTTTCTCTGGCCTCTCTTAACACCTGTATTAGTTTTCCAGCACCGCCATAACAAAGTCCCACAAACTGGGTGGCTTACACAATAAAAATTTATTTTCTCACAGTTCTGGAGGCCGGGTGTCTGAGAGGAAGGTGTCATTGGGGCTGGTTCCTTCTGAGGCTTCTCTCCAAGCTTGTTGATGGCCACTTTCTCCCTGTGTCTTCACGTGATCTTTTCTGTGTGCCTGTCTATGTCCTGATCTCTTCTTCTCATTAGGACCCCAGTTATATTGGATTAGGGCCCACGCTAGTAACTTCATTTTAACTTAATCACCTCTTCAAAGGCCCTATCTCCAAATACAGTCACATTCTGAAGTATTGGGGGTTAGGACTTGAACACATCGATTTGGAGTGGGGGACACATGGGCTGTGGTACCGCCCATGGCAATACCATATGGCTCCTGACTGTGGGCCTCTTGGGGGGAAAAATTAGACTTAAGGTGAGAAGAATGGGTTCTGGTCAGTCCTTGGTTAGAGACCCTTCTTTTTGGGATATCAAAAATGTTCTAGACCTGGTGTGTTGGCTCACACCTACAATCTCAGCACTTTGGGAGGTCGAGGCAGATGAATTGCCTGAGCCCAGGAGTTCAAGACTGGCCTGGGCAACATGGCAAAACCCCATCTCTACAAAAAATACAAAAATTAGCTGGGTGTGGTGGTGCATGCCTGTAGTACCAGCTACTTGGGAAGCTGAGATGGGAGGATTGCTTGAGCCCAGGAGGTTGAGGCTGCAGTGACCCGAGATTGCACCACTGTACGGCAGCCTGGGTGACAGAGTGAGATGCTGTCTCAAAAAAAAAGAAAAAGAAAAAAATTCTAAAATTAGATTGTGGTGATGGTTGTGAAACTGTGAATCTGCAAAAAAAAAAAAAAAAAAAAAAAAAATCCAAAACCAAAATCAAAAAACAAACAAAACCAACAACATTGAATTATACACTTGAGTGAATATATCAATAAAGCTGTTTTTTTGTTTGTTTGTTTGTTTGGGTTTTTTTTTGAGACAGAGTTTCGCTGTTGTTGCCCAGGCTGGAGTGCAGTGGCGCAATCTCAACTCACTGCAACCTCAGCCTCCCAGGTTCAAGAGATTGACCTACCTCAGCCTCCCGAATAGCTGGGACTACAGGTGTGCACCATCACACCCAGTTAATTTTTGTATTTTTAGTAGAGATGGGGTTTCACCAAGTTGGCCAGGATGGTCTCGATCTCTTGACCTTGTGATCCACCTGCCTCAGCCTCCCAAAGTGCTGGGATTACAGGTGTGAGCCACCACGCCTGGCTGATAAAGCTGTTTTTAAAAACAGATGATATGACTCAGCCTGAAAAATGAAGGAAATTCTGACGTATGCTACAACACAGATGAACTTTGCGAACACTGTGCTAAATGAAAGAAGCCAGGTAGAAAAGAAGAAATGCTGTATGATTTCACTTATGTGAGGTACTTAGTCAAATTCATAAAGACAGTAAGTAGACCCTGCAGAGCCCCACCAACCTCATCTGCACTTGGAAAAAACAGTGCCCAAAATATAAAATGTGCTTCGAGGAGCGAGAAAGATAGAAGGTTCTGTGTGTGCCCAAGTGCTATTATTTCCTGTGGAGAGGATGGTGGACCCTTCCAGGCTAACCCTTGTGCCACATCTCATGAGGCTGTGAGCCCCTGTGGGATCCTATTAACAGGGAGAAATGGCTCTGTCCCACCCACATAAGTCAGCCCACCGGCCCTCCCAAAATAATGCCTTGCCATGTCAGCTGAGCATCTCCAGAAGCGTCTCGGGAGCCCCAGCTGCTTGTATCCCTCTACTCTGCTCCCCTGCTCCCAGTGTTGACATCCACTCACAGCTACTCATGGAAGCCTTGGCACCCACAGAGATTGGGCCTACCCCAGGGTGCTGACCTTAGATTCCCTCAAAGCTGGAGACTATTGAGGTGCCAGGAAAGTTGCCTTGCCTTCCAGTGTCAGAGCCATACCATGCTCTGCACAGAAAAGGTGCATGCCCCCAGTCCCATCCCACACCACAGTGACACTCTATCACCTGTGCCTTGCATAGCCCCTCTTGGTGACCAGAGGGGTGCCAGGAGGTTCTACAGGGTTCTCGCGGCAGGACTCAGGCCAAACCCACTAGACGATTATCTTGCTGTCCACAGTCAGCCCTCCATTCCAACTCCTCAGGCAGGGCAACCCACTTCCATGCAAATCAGTGTGAGCCTCGCACCTGCACCCACCAGACAGGCCACAAACTGTCTGCACTGCCCAGGTCTCAATCAGTTGGAAAAGTGTCTGGTCACTCTGAGGACACTGTAAGTTCCTGGTGGGCAGGGCCTTGTCTTGCTCCTTCATCTCTGCTCCCTGCACAGTGTGCTGAGTCTGGCTAGGGCTGCCACAGGGTAGGTGCTCAGGAATGTTTGTGGAGTGGAATCATGTGCTGGGCTCCTGTGGGGCTTCCTGGAACTGTGCTGTTTGCCTCCCATGAGCTAATACTAATAACACCACCACCCACTACCATTATTGAGTGTTTCTTCGGCACGAAGCACATTACCAACTGCCGTGCATGCCCTACGTCTAGGAATCCTCATGACAATCCAACTAGCTGGATATTATCAGTTTTCCCTGCCCCATGTAACAGATGACAAAACAGAGCGGGAGTCAGGATCCATGTCAGGTCTGTCTGACCCCCAGGCCTCCTTCTGGATGCCCAGACTCTGCGGCCTCCCACCAGATGTGACCTTTATGAAGCAGCTGGGGGCTGGGCTGGGTCTAAACACAGGAAAGAACCTTCCAGTAATGACCGTCTGGAAGCTGCTGGGCATGGGGATTTCAAATGATTTTGAAAGTGCCTTCTCGTGACCACTGGCCTGGGAATCCCCCCATTGCATGTGACCAGCTTTGTGTTATTCTGAAACAAGACTCTGGGCTTGAGGTGCAGAAAGAGGGCAGTTTGCCCTGCCCCTTGCCTGAGTTTGAACCCTAGACTTTTTCCTCCTATGATTGGCCACTTACCATGTGACAATCATGCTACCTGTAATCATGACAACAGGCCTAAAGGAGATGCATCACTGGTGCCATTTTCCAGATGGGAAACTGACGCTCAGAGAGATGAAGCACTTGGATCAAAGTAACACAGTTATTAAGCTAGAAGCCAAAGACAGAGCTTTCTGATATCAAAGCTGGGGCTTTCTTTCTACTACATGACCTTGGTTGTTCATAATCTGGAGGGATATCTGATAATCCGGAAGGGTGTCCAAAGGACTTCCTGCTGAAGTTTGAACCTAATTTTTTAAGAGACAGGGTCTCAGCTGTCACCCAGGCTGGGGTGCTGTGGTGCAATCACAGCTCACTAAGCCTCGAACTCCTGGGCTCCAGGGATCCTCCTGCTTCAGCCTCCTGAGTAGCTGGGACTGCAGGTGCAAGCCACCCTGCCTGGCTAATTTTTATTTTTTATAGAGATAAGGTCTGGCTATGTTGCCCAGGGTGGTCTCAAACTCCTGGCCTCAAGTGATCCTCCTGCCTCAGCCTCCCAAAGTGCTAGGATTACAGGCACTACAAAAAGAAATTAAACCATCATCATCTTCCTCATTGTTATCATTTAAATGCATGGAAATGTAACATACATCCAAGAAAATGCACAAACCTTAGTGAACAGCAGGATGAATTATTGCAATGTGAACACACCCATGTAACCAACACCAAACAGACAACATCAGCAGCACCCCCTGAAGGAAGACCTCTAGTAACCCCCTCTAATCAGCATGTATAGCTGTGGGGAACTGCTGCCCTGACTTGTGAAATCACACATGAGCTTGACTGTTGTGGAACGCCGTGGCCATGGAGTCTCTCTCACATGCTGTGCTCTTTTGTGTCCGGCTTTATGTTTCGTTCTATGCTTGTGGGATTCATCCATGTCCTCGTGTGTCACTGTGGTTTGTTGACATGACTCTACCGCCACAGGTCTCTCCATTCTGCTGTTGACAGGCGTTTGGGGGGATTTCAGTTGTTTAACCCACTTCCTTTGGTTCAGATGAAGAAAAGTGGGTCACTCTCCCACAAAAGTTAATCTCTCCCTCCTCCCTCTTCCCTGCCCTGGGGCAGCCCTTCTCCTTTGCTTACCTCTGATCCTGCAAACCTTTGGGAACTTGGAGCTTCGTTTCAGATACGCTGTGGCAGGCTTTCCTGGTGGATGGAATCCAGGCAATGGGACTCTTCTGGTCAATAGGGCTTTGTAGGGGAGGTCTCCTGCCATGGGCTGAGAGGATATGCTGTCACCTCGTGCGGGTATTCTTAGGAAGTGAGAAAGAGGGTCCACTTTCTTCTGGTACGCAGTGAGAGTGGGGGCAGCCGATTTCTAGACTCTGCCAGCTCTTCTGGCTTCCACGACTGTCTGTGCTGGGCGGGTAAGAGAATTCGTATGGCAGAGCTCCAAGATACAGTGACTCATCCGTGGAATGGAGATTATGACAGTACCTACTTAGATGTATTATATGTGGAGTTCTTAGGGCAGTACCCCCAACACAGTAAGGCGGGCTCCAGCAGAGCTGTGGTATAACCCAAACTCTGCCGTGTACCTGCTGTGTGACCCTGCTAACCTCTCTGAGCTCCAGCTTCCTCACCTGTAATATGGGAATAGCAGTGTCTTCTTCGTGGCTGTGAAAATCAAATGAGCTAAGAACTCAGGGCCTGATACACAGTAGAAACTCAGTTGGCAGTAGCTATTTTTAATAGAGTTTCCCCTCCCAGCATCTGATAGCCTTCCTGCTCCCTTCCATCCTCCACCTTGAGAGCTTGCCAGGTTGTGGCCTAACAGTATCATCAATGTTTTTCTGACTGTTGCCAGGGAAGTAAAAACACACAGACTTGCTGATGTCCCAAGAAACAACCAGGCCCAATAGATACTAAGACCTGCTGATGGGCAGAAGCAAGGGGGTTTCAAATTCACATAGATTTTCAGAGAAAGAAAAAGGCATGAAAACCTTTATATATTCATACTCATTGTTAATTATTCAAATGCAAATTATATAATGCCTTTTTTTCTTGAGACAGGGTATCGCTCTGTCACCTAGGCCAAACGAAGTGCAGTGGCATGATCGTGGCTCACTACAGCCTCAAACTCCTGGGATCAAGCAATCCTTCCGCCTTAGCCTCCTGAGTAGCTGAGGCTACAAACCCACATCACCATTCTCCTCCTCCTCCTCCTACTCCTCCTCCTCCTCCTCCTCCTCCTCCTCCTCCTTCCTCTTCCTCTTCCTCTTCCTCTTCTTCTTCTTCTTCTTCTTCTAGAGATAGGGTGTCACTCTGTCACCTAGGCTGGAGTGCAATGATTCAATCTCGGCTCACTAAAGCTTTGACCTCCTGGGCTCAAGTGATCCACCCACCTCAGCCTCTCAAGTAGCTGGGATTACAGGCACACAAGACCATGCCTGGCTAATTTTTGTACTTTCGTAGAAACAGGTTTCACCATATTGGCCAGGCTGGTCTCGAATTCCTGGTCTCAAACAATCTGCCCACCTCGGTTTCCCAAAGTTCTGGGATTATAGGCATGAGCCACCACGTCCGACCTCCCAGCTAACTTTTAAATTTTTAGTGGAAATGGGGTTTCACCATGTTGCCCAGGCTGGTCTTGAACTCCTGGGCTCAAGATCCACCCATCTCAGCCTCCTAAAGTGCTGGGATTACAGGTGTGAGCCACCACACCCAGCCTCCAAAAATCTTTATGTCTTCTGACCCAGAAATTTCACTTCTGGAAATCTATACTAAAGAAACCATCAAACAATAGAAAAATGCTCAGTAATGACACAAACGATGGAAGTAGTAGATGGAGGACATTGAAAGTTAAAACTACAGTTGTTCTCCTTTATCTTCAGGGGGTACGTTCTAAGACCCCCAGTGGCTGTCTGAAAGAATGGATAGGACCCAACCCTATATAGACTATGCTTTTTCATATATGAGCCATACAAATCTATGGTAAAGTTTAATTTATAAATTAGGCATGGTAAGAGATTAATAACAACAACTAATGATAAAATAGAACAATTATGACAATATGCTATAATAAAAGTTACGTGAATGTGGTCTCTCTCTCTCGCAAAATATCTCAGTGTCATGGCTGGGCGCGGTGGCTCATGCCTGTAATCCCAGCACTTTGGGAGATCAAGGTGGGCAGATCATGAGGTCAGGAGTTCGAGACCATCCTGACCAACATGGTGAGACCCTGTCTCTACTAAAAATACAAAAATTAGCTGGGCGTGATGGCGCGTGCCTGTAGTCCCAGCTACTCAGGGGACTGAGGCAGAAGAATTGCTTGAACCTGGGAGGCGGACGTTGCAGTGAGCCAAGACTGCACCACTGCACTCCAGCCTGGTGACAGAGAGAGACTCCATCTCAAACAAACAAACACACACACACAAAAAAAACCTCAGTGACCTGTACACCATAGGTCACTGAAACCGTGGAAAGAGAAACTGCCAGGAAACTGATAAGGGGGAACTACTGTAGATTCTCTATGTTTAAGGATATAAAAGAAGCCAGGGACAGTGGCTGACGCCTGTAATCTCAGCACTTTGGGAGGCCAAGGTGGGTTGATACCTGAGGTCAGGAGTTCGAGATCAGCCTGGCCAACATAATAAAACCCCCGTCTCTACTAAAAATACAAAAATTAGCCAGGCATAGTGGTGCATGCCTATAGTCTCAGCTACTCAGGAGGCTGAGGCAGGAGGATTGCTTGAACCTGGGAGGTGGAGGTTGCAGTGAGCCGAGATCGCACCACTGCACTCCAGCCTGGGTGACAGAGCAAGACTCCATCTCAAAAAAAAATTTAAAAATTTAAAAAAAAGAAAGAAAGATTAAGCATGTTAAGTAGAAGCACGGAAAATACTTAAAAGACCCAGATCAAATTTATAGAGGGACCAAATGCACTGAGATGGGAAAAAAACAATGGATAGGATGAACGGCAGATCGGAGAATACAGAAGAAAAGGTTAGTTACTCCACTTATTTTAAGCAGTGATGATGAGAATGATCATAAGGAGGAGGAGGAGAATGATGGGGGTCACTGCAGCTGACATTTATTGGTCTCTAGCTGTGGACCAAACCCTGTTCATCTTTTCATCCTCACAGTAACCCTGTGAAGTAGGTACTGTCATCAGCCCTGTCTTACACAGGAGCAAGAGGAAGACACAGAGCTAATAATCAGCTTGCTCCAAGTTAAGCAGCCAGATGTCAGGGAGGCCAGGCTGTTAACCTAGGCAGTCTGGGTTTGAATCCCATCTCCCCAGTCCTCTTAACCTCCAGGTGTGTTGTGGTTACAGTAATGGCATTCCCTGGATCGGTGAGACTTGGTGCTATGTGCTTTATGGACGTTATCTCTAAATCTCACAGCCATCAGGGAAGGGAGATGCTGACCCCATTTTTCAGATGAAGAAACCAAGGCTCCTGGAGGTGAAGTAATTTGCCCAGGGTCCCACAGTTGGTAGGAGAAGGGGCCAGGATTTGAACCAGATCTGTCTGATCCTAAACCTTGCTTGTTGGATGTGCCCTGGGGCTTCTGGAGGTGTCCGAGATAACTCTGAAGATGGGGCTTTTGAGGATGCTTTGTAGCATCAATGTCGTGCCTTCTCTCCCTTTAGGGAAAAGGCTTCTGGAATCAACAAAGGGCTTGTGGCTGCTTTTGCTCTCATCCTTCCATACCAGATGGAGGGTGGCGTGGGTTCTGACAGGCAGCCACATGGCCCACCAAGAGTCCCTGTCTAGAGGATTGTCTATAGTGTAAGACACCACACTGGTAAGTGCACAAGGGAAGGACTATTGAGCCTACATGGGAGGGGGTGCACCAAAAAATGTGCCAGAGACATCTACGTTGCTTGCTGTTGAATTATTTTGCATGTAGATTGTTGACACACATATGAGCTGGTCAGCTGGTTGACTGAGTCAAGGAACAAAGGCAATAATCAGATTTAAAAGGGAGGGAAGAGAAGAGAGAAGAGAGAGAGAGAGAGAGAGGGAAGCTCCTAGCAGTGGCTGTTGCTGGCATATTCTTTCGGATGAGCTTTTATGCTGGCAGCAGAGGTCAGCCTGGGCACTCTGTCCTTAGACAGCCATCTAACAGGCATCAAAGCAAAACAGTTTCTGCTGTGTGGGAACAAGGTTCTCGGTGGAACCCTGGTGGTTGACCATCTCTGTGCAATGGCCGTGCATGTCCTCCCATCAGCTCCTCCACCCAGTTTGGGCTGGCTCCACCCCGTTTGCCTCATTAAGATTCTCATGTGTAAACTGGGGCAGACCTTCTGCAGGGTAAGTTGTCAACACACATCAATTGCCTGCCTTCAAATTGTGTGTGTGCTTTGACTCAGTGAGTCCGCATTAGGAGTAGATCCTGTGGAAGCAATTCTGGACATGAACTGACTGAAATTTGAACTTCTTTCACTGTACAGTCTAGATTATTAAAAAAAAATCAGAAGCCACCCATATATCCATCATTGGAGTTTCATTAGATAAACAGTATAGCACTATAATAATATATATAACAGTATAAAAAAAAAGGAACCCCCCTTTTTTTTTTTTTTTTTTTTTTTTTGAGACGGAGTCTTTCTCTGTCGCCCAGGCTGGAGTGCAGTGGCACAATCTTGGCTCACTGCAACTTCTGCCTCTTGAGTTCAAGTAAGTTTCTGCCTCAGCCTCCCAAGTAGCTGGGATTACAGGCGCCTGCCACCACGCCCGGCTAATTTTTGTATTTTTTAGTAGAGACGGGTTTCACCACCTTGGCCAGGCTGATCTTGAACTCCTGACCTCGTGATCCACCCGCATTCGGCTCTCAAAGTGCTAGGATTACAGGCATGAGCCACCATGCCTGGCCAGGAACCTAACTTTCACAATGTTACTAGAGAGGAATATTTAATGACATAGAAATATGTGCAAGTTATATCAGCAAGTGAAAAACTAGGCTATGAAGCACTGCATGTATAACATTTTCCTAATTTGGTGAGGGAAAAGTATGAAGAGAGAGAGAGACAGAAAGAGAGACAGGCAGCAACGGGACCACAGAAGGACGTACACCAAAATGTCAATGGTGCTTAATAGGTTTACAGGTGATTTTAAGTTTATTATTTAGGTTTTCCAAATCTTCTACACTGAGTGTATGTTTCTTTTATCAAAAAGGGCGTGGAAGGGAAGCCAAGGCATGGTGCTCACACCTGTAATCCCAGCACTTTGGGAGGTTGAGGATTGTTTGAGGCCAGGAGTTCGAGAGCAGCCTGGACAACATAGTATTGTCTAAAAAAAAAAAGAAAAAAGAAAAAGAAAAAGAAAAAAACTTGCCAGGCGTAGTGGCACACACCTGTGGTCTCAGCTACTTGGAAAGCTGAGGCAGGAGGATTGCCTGAGCCCGGGAGCTTGAGGCTACAGTGAGCTATGATCATTCTACTGCACTCCAGCCTGCATGACAGAGTGAGACTCTATCTCAAAATATACATATATATGAATATAAATAAATAAATAAATAAAATAAATAAATAGGAAAAAATATGTTAAACAAAAACTCCCCAGTGCCAGAAAAGTGGAAGTGAAAGAAGCGTGTGTTGCCTCCATGAGGGTGAGGGCTGGGAGGGAGGGCTGGGCAAGCCTGGGTGGGGTGCATCTGATATAAGGGGGCAGCCTGCATGAAAAGAGACTTCCAGCAGCTGCCTCTACTGCTGTCTGCTGGGATCATGGAACTTGCCCTGCTGTGTGGGCTGGTGGTGATGGCTGGTGAGTTGGGGATGGGACTCAGGCTGGGAAGGGAAGGAGGGAGGACAGTGCACCCCTATACTCTCTTTCCTAGATTAGGGGGCTGCTGCTCTGATCCCCAGGACCCTGGCCCCCACTCCCCAATCCTTCTGCCTCTCTGCAAAGAGCCTTCAGTGGCCGCCAGTCTCCTAGCATGGTAGCTTCAGCCAGAGAGCTCTGGGTGGCCAAGCTGCACTGCATGTCTCTGGACTGCTGTGAAGGTTCAAACTAGAAATCCAGAACTGAGGCCTGCTGGGCCCATGATGATGACGCTTTGGACACAGGTCACTTCACCCCTGCCTCTCCCACTGAATAAGAACAACCTGTACGAATGCATAGCACTCCATGCTTTTAGAGCTGTTTCATGTTCATGCTCTTCCTTGAACCTGGGAAGAGGGTTCCCTGGACCTTCGGTGAAGGGTGGGGCAGTTTCCATTTGATCTTAAGCAGACCAAATATAAAACGCAGTTGCTAGCAAATTGGCCTTTTTTGTCCTTAATCCATCTCAAAATTGTGATTTGGAAAAGGCTTGCATTTCAAAATATAGTTTTATATTATCTTGGGACTCTGAAATTCTCTAGAGGAACACGTCTCCAGGATTACAGCAAAAACCATTAGGAAATTTGCAATCGAGCTGCAAAAATTCATCTCTCACACGTAAAGAGGGAAGACACTGTAGAGATCAAATACACAGATGAACCTGCAGTCAAATGCAGGCCTGGCCATCTCTTGGCAGTATGACTTTAGCCAAATCGCCCCACCTTTCAATATCCTCATCTGTAAAATGGACATAACCCGCTTGGTAGGGCTGTTAGAAGGACTCTAATGAAAAAACAGATACCAAGCTTCACACACAGCACATGCATGAAAGATGGCAGTGGTATCTCCTCCTACCCGCTGTGCCCATCCCTTGGGAGAAGGAGCTTCATCCCCGTCAGTGGCAGCCAAGGGTGGGAAAAGTTACCCAGGCAAGAACTGCTGACAAGCGAAGCCAGTTCACCAACACCTCCCCAGCCACAGCTCCAGCTCTGCTTCTCAGGCTGGGTCCTCCTCACCTTAAAATTATGACAAGTAAGACCACCTGAAAGCATTCTGAATGTATTTCAAAGGTGAATATATTTCTCACATGGCAAGAAAGAGCTGCATCATTCAGGCGTGAGTTCAGTTCATGTATTTCTGAGCCCAGATGGAAAGGGCTATATTTAGGGCAAAAAATAAATAAATAAATAAATAAATAAATAAATAAATAAATAAGAGGACAGAGGTACCCTAAGAAAGGCAAGATTCTGAACACGAGGCTTTGGTTGATCTACAAGGTGGACTCTCTGTTTACAGTTGGGTTCCTTATCATGGAATCTAGGAATCTCTGATGGATTGTGTACGATTCCAGAGGGCCCGGGATCCTTCACCAGTGCAGCCAAAGCTTAGCAAGGCTTCTCCTGTATATGTCTTAACAGCTAGAGCCACCATGTCAAACAGGCATGGCAACATGGACTCCCACACATCAAGGGGACACACTGGGGACATAATGGCCCAGTCACTTTCAGTTGCAGCCCAAGGCCACCGCGTGTAGTCTCACTCTTTGTCCACTGCATGAGTCCCTCCCAATCACCCTTCCCACCCCAGCGGCCCCCAATGTGGGGCTCACTCACAGTGTACTATTGACTTCATTTGCCTGAGGTTGGGTGCAGATTCCATAACTAGGCTCACTTGAAGATTGGCTGCCCAGCCCAGTCTCCCTGAGACTCTGGGCTCTGTCTGGACGTGTGCTGCCTGCATTCTCGAATCATCTCTTGGAGTTGCACACAGGCACAGTTCCGTTCCTTTCTGTCATCTGTTTCTCCCAACCTCCCATTTGAATTCATGGACTTAATGTATTTTATTTCTCCTAACTCAACATAATGCATTCCTCTCTTCCAGTAAAATAAATTACCCTTACTATCAATTCTAACCAGCAGTTATTATGAGTGAAATAAAATTATCCATGAAAGGCATTGATTTCTAAATCATGCTGCCTCCCAGGAGATCTACACACTCTATTACAGACTCAGATTTTTATAGGGACTGGAGATAAGAAGGGTGAGTTGGGATTATTCTTCCTGTTGTGGAGTGGGAAATCAATGCCCAGAGACAGAGAATGAAACCAGACTGTTTTAAGTGATGAGTTCTGGCTCCATTTACCAGCCCCTAAGATTTTGAGCAAGTTACTGAGCCTCAAACCGCTCATCTGTAAAATGGGGACTAAAAATAATATTCATTGTACCAATGATGGTTTTAACAAATGAATCACAAGTAAGATGATAACGTTTGAGGAAATTGACTGAGGGGTATACAGGAAACTTCTATCTTTGCAACTTTTCTGTACATCTAGAATTATTCCAAAATAAAAAGTTTATTTATTTAACAGTAATTATCTAGCCAGATGGAGTCGAGAAATCAATACACAAGAAGACCTATAGTAAGCACTCAGTAATTGTTATTTTTTCCCTTGAGACAAAGTGTCACTCTGTTGCCCAGGCTGGAGTGCAGTGGTGCAGTCTCGGCTCACTGCAGCCTCCACCTCCCTGAGCTAAGGTGACCCTCCCACCTCAGCCTCCTATGTAGCTGAGACGACAGGCGTCCACCACCATGCCCAGTTAATTTTTGTATTTTTTGTAGAGACAGGGTGTCACCATGTTTCCCAAGCTAGTCTCAAACTCCTGGGTTCAAGCAATCTGCCCACCTTGGCCTCTCAAAGCTGAGATCGTGCCACTGCACTCCAGCCTGGGCAACAGAGCGAGACTTTGTCTCCCAAAGTGCTGGGATTACAGGTGTGAGCCACTGTGCCTGGCCTGTCACTATATTTTTAATAGCGGTAGTAGATGTCATTTTATTATCATCATTATTTGAGGTTACTCATTTGGTCTGGGCAGAGCAGAGTGCCATCCTATGCCCACTGGCGCGGCCCTGAAATTCATCTCCTCTCCTCTCCTGGTTGCTGGACTGCTTGGCAGGTGTGATTCCAATCCAGGGCGGGATCCTGAACCTGAACAAGATGATCAAGCAAGTGACTGGGAAAATGCCCATTCTCTTCTACTGGCCCTATGGCTGTTACTGCGGACTAGGAGGCAGAGGCCAGCCCAAAGATGCCACGGACTGGTAACTCCTTTCCCAGGGATGGCAATCCTATCCTGCCCCCGACTCCAGGACTCTTCTTTTCTCTCCACCCACCTATTCATTTAGTTGAGTTGAATCCATTTTGTTGAGCATCTACTATGTGCTAGAAAGTGCTGAGTGCCAATATGGTCCCAGCCCTCCCGGAGCTTGCCTTCCAGAAGGTTCCCCAGGGTCCCTGAAGGCCAGACACCCCCTTGCACTCCCATCCCCTACTCTAGTGGCAATGCCCACGTTCACTCCCCACTGCAATGGACAATGGTCTTAAAGCCCCGCCACCAACTGCCTTTTTTGCCGTTATCTCATTTGATCTTCATAATCATCCTGGGAGTCAGCTAGAGGAGCGGTGAGAGCCAGCCACTCCTGGGACACTGCCCCGATCTGCCACTTACAGGCTGTGTGACCTTGAGCAAGTGTCTTGACCTCCCCGAGTCTCAGTTTCTTCATCTCTGAAGAGGGGGTAATATGAGTACCTCCATCCCATGGTGGTTTTAAGGATTAAGAGAGAATGCATAGATAAAGCAAGTGTCTGGCACATAGGAATCGCTCAAAAAATGTTAGTCATCACGATCTTAAGGAAGACTGCAGCCCTGCAGGCCTTGACTCTTCCTAGGTGGGGACACGGGTTCTTCTCCGGTGGGGGAGCAGCCAGAGACCCCAGTAGGCTGGGGACCCATGCAGCTGTGCACCCTATCTGCTGCAGGTGCTGCCAGACCCATGACTGCTGCTATGACCACCTGAAGACCCACGGATGCCGCATCCACACGGACCATTACAGATACAGCTTTTCCCAGGGGGACATCCACTGCTGTGAGTACCCAGACCTCAGGGCTGGAGCTGGAGACCCCAGGAAGCGAGTTGTAGTCCCCTCTGCCTTCACAGTACAGCTACTTGATCTCTCTGTTTTTTCACGTGGGCCCACTGGCTGCAGTTGGGCTGTGAAGAGGCAAGAATGGGTACGGTGGTATGGAGAGGGCCCATGGGAGGTTTGACCCCTTTAGCACCTGGAATTCAGGCCCATTACCAACCAGCTTGGTGACCGCATTGCTTAACCTCCCTGAACCTCAGTATCGCCATCTGTAATCTACCCCCATTAAGTTATTGCAAGAACTAAAATGAGACAGACAGAATGAGCCTCACAGGATGCTTGCCACAATAAACTACACAGGGCTACCGATTGGCTATTCCTTTCTTCATTACCACATGGAATCACTCGGGCAGCCTGTCGAAGATCAGCAAAACCCTGATTATCTGCATTGTACAGACCAGGAAACCAAAACTATAGCGGGGAAGTGTCTGCCTCCAATTGACAGAGCCTGGGCTGGAACCCAGGGCACCTGGCCTCTGCATCCTTTCCAGCATCACAAGCATAGAAATGCAGCAGGTCCTCAGGGATGGGAATCGAAAGGTTTCATCACAGCAGCCGCTGTTCATTGAGGGCTTCATAATAGTAACAATAATATCCAACATTTATTGAGCACTTACTATAGGCTAAGTGCCTTGTCTTCTTGCTTTAACTCTCATAGCAGCCCCCTAGGCAGCTCTTACCATGATCCCCACTGCACAGATAACGAAACTGTGATCCCTCCTGCATGGAGTCTTTGCATAGACTGTTGCCACCCCACTCCCCAACTGCAGCTTCCTCCAGGAAGAGCAGACCCTTCCGATCTCAGCTCAAAAGGCTCTTCTACCCTGTTTTCTGATCTCCTAGCCCTGCATGGTTCCTCACTTTCACTTTGCATAGCTGTTTATTCCTCCCTGTGATGCTCTAATACCTGCCCCTCTCCCATGTCCCTATTGCTAAGTCCTCTCCTGCCAAGACACGGTAGGTGCTCAATAATTGTTTAATGAATGGGTGGATAAATAATTGAAGGTGCAATGGCACACAGGGAGGTCATGGTACGTGGCCAAGGTCATGCAGCTAGAATGGGGGTTGTTGGGACCAGTACCTCCATGACTGAGTAGGAACTGCACTGCCTTCAGAGGCTGCTAGACCCATACCTGGCTCTGTCTTGGGAAAGGACAGACACAGAGCTCCCACTCCTCCACCCACAGCTGACAAGGGAAGCTGGTGTGAGCAGCAGCTGTGTGCCTGTGACAAGGAGGTGGCCTTCTGCCTGAAGCGTAACCTGGACACCTACAAGAAGCGACTGCATTTCTACTGGCGGCCCCACTGCCGGGGGCAGACCCCTGGGTGCTAAAACCCATACCCTCCACCCTGTTCCTCAGCATGGAGCTCCGGCATCCCCGCTTCAGTATCTAACCTGAACCAGCCTGGCTTTTCAAACACTCCGTGGGGAGGTAGTCCCAGCCTCCCCCGGAACCTCCTACCAATGCCTTCTAACCTTCTGAAGCTTTCCGAATCCTCCCAGTTGAGGCAGCAGCTGTGTCCTCTGGGGTGGATGGGAATCTTGGGAGAAGCCCAAGCAAGGGAGCCCTCAGAGATGGTGTTTGGACCAAAGCATCGGGGTGGGGGGAGAGGTCTGCCACTGTCCCTCACCTGCTGTCTCCCCGGTCCTTTCTCATCCCCTCCAATATAGTCTCGGAGCTACAACCGGAGCAGCCACTTTAAAGGGCAATATTGATTTTTCTGTCCATGTGACTCTCTCTCTTAAAACCTCAAGGAAAGCCTCTCACAGACGTTGGGGACCCCGCACAGTCCGGCCATGTGACCCTCTCCCCAGGCAAGCTCTGAAGTCCCTGCAGGTGCAGGCCATGCCTGTCTTAAACTCAGTTGCATCCCTGGTGCCCAAAGCAACGCTCAGAACCAAGGAGCTCCGTAAATCCCTCTTGGGTGAAGCGCTAGACAAAGCCGCCAGCTCATATGGCTCCGGGCACCAGAGCCTTGAGTACTTTCTCCTGACTTCAGGCATTGGCTCAGGGTGAATTACAAGGGGCTACTGAATGGCTATTACTTTCATCACGACTGATCCCCACCTCCTCGGGGTCAAAGGGCTACTTTCTGGAAGTCTTCCCGGGCTGAATCCTCCTCCCTGACTGCAAGGGCTCACTCCCTCCTCCAAGCTCCCACAATGCTTCATGACTCTGCCGCTTACCAAGCTTGGCCTAGAGTGGCAAATGGAACTTCTCTGATCTCCCCCAACGAAACTGGAGCCCTGAAGGACGGAGGCCATGTCTGTACCATCTCTGTTTCCCCTGTTTTCCCACATACTGGGTGCTCAATTCATGCCTGTGAATGGAGTGAACCCATAATGGATACACAGGGGTTGCAGCAGATGGTGTGGGTACCCCACCCAGATTCCCTCCAGGCCCAAGGTCCCTCTCCCTGAGTGAGGCCAGGTGTTGGCAGCCAACTGCTCCAATATGCCTCCTTCTCTTAAATATTGCCCTGGTCTACAGGGAGCTGCCTGCCCTCCGCCCCACCTCTCCCACCAAGAGGCCACCTGTCACTCATGGCCAGGAGAGTCAGACACTATGGAAGGTACAACTGCCAGCTCCCCTGCCTCTGTGAAGGATTGTGTGGGCGGAACAACACTCTCGAATTCCTCCTGGGATCGGGCTGAGGCCAGGCCTCTCCTGGAACCACCTCTCTGCTTGGTCAGACCCCATGGCCTATTCAGTTTTCCTGGTTCCCTCACAGGTTTCTCCAGAAAGTACTCCTTCAGTAAAGTGTTTGCACAAGAATCCTTGTCTAAGGCTCTGTTTCTAAGGAAAGAGACTGAAGAGGGATAACTTTTTCCTGTGAGGACTCCCAATCTGCCATTTGTGTGTGGTTAGCTGTTTCCAGCCAGGGGGCTGAGGCACCTGCCTTCGCCCACACTCTGGGCCGGTGGCACCACCTGTGCCTCAGCTGACTGAGCAGTTTCGAGATGTGGTGACTCATGTGAGGTGGTGTCATAGGAATGAAGGACTGTGGGCACCGGGTTCAAATTCCAGTTCTATGCACCACTCTGTGTGGGGATACCCGTGGGGGCAGCTGTGCCTGTGTGCGGGAACAGGGTAGGGAAATCTCCGTACCTTCTCAATTTTGCTATGAACCTAAAACTGCTGTATAAAGTCTAGGCCGGGCGTGATGGCTCATGCCTGTAATCCCAGCACTTAGGGAGGCTGAGGCAGGCGGATCACCTGAGGTCAGGAGTTCTAGACCAGCCTGCCCAACATGGCAAAACCTCGTCTCTACTAAAAATACAAAAATTAGCCAGGCTTCATGGTGGGCACCTGTAATCCCAGCTACTCGGGAGACTGAGGCAGGAGAATCACTTGAATCCGGGAGGCAGAGGTTGCAGTGAGCCAAGATCGCAACACTGCACTCCAGCCTGGGCAACAGAGTGACACTGTGTCTCAAAAAATAAAATAAAATAAAATAAAATAAAATAAAATAAAATAAAATAAAATAAAATAAAATAAAGTATAGGTTTAAAAAAAATTCCGGCCGGGCGCGGTGGCTCAAGCCTGTAATCCCAGCACTTTGGGAGGCCGAGACGGGCGGATCACG
>NW_016814761.1:3258490-3283413 GCF_001698545.2 Rhinopithecus bieti | reverse complement strand
CCACCTTGGGGCCTCTGCTGGGGGAAGCCTCCTCTGGGTCTTGGCAAGATGGGCTCCTTCTTCACCCAGAGCTCAGCTGAACTGCTTCTGCCTCCGAAAAAATATCCCTGCCCTCCCGACCAAAAGCAACCACCTCCCACCCTTGGTTACTCCCAGTCTCCCTGCCCTGTTTTAATTCTCTGCTTTGCACTTTCTGATGGTTTTCTTAATCAGCATTCAGCAATTCACTTCTCTCACCCAACAATCGGAGAGAATATGAATGCGTTGGACACAGGAAGGACCACAACATTCCCAGCGTCAAGAACAATGCTGCGGGCACAGGACGTTTCTGATGAATGAATGAATGAATGAATGAATGAATGAATGAATGAATAGGGATTGATAGGAAGGCTCTTCCTATTTCTTTCAGCTGGGCTACTTCCCAGCTGTGTGACCTTTGGGCTTGTGGTTTTGTTACAAGAAAGGGGTCTGGATCTAGACCCAAGAGAGGGTTCTGGGATCTCACGCAGGAAGGAATTCAGGGTGACCGCACAGAGGAAAGTGAAGTCAAGTTCATTAAAAAAATAAAGGAATAAAAGAATGGCTTCTCCATAGGCAAAGCAGCCCGAGGGGCTGCTGGTTGCCCATTTTTATGGTTCTTTCTTGATGATATGTTAAACAAGGGGTGACTTATTCATGCCTCCCCTTTTTAGACCATATAGGGTAACTTCCTGATGTTGCCATGGCATTTGTAAACTGTCAGGGTGCCAATGGGAGTGTAGCAGTGAGGACGGCCAGAGGTCACTCTCGTGGCCACTTTAGTTTTGGTGGGTTTGGCCGGCTTCTTTACTGCAACCTGTTTTATCAGCAAGGTCTTTGTGACTTGTATGTTGTGCTGACCTCCTATCTCATTCTGTGACTTAGAACACCTCAAGCATCTGGGAATGCAGCCCAGAAGGTTTCAGCCTTATTTTCCCCAGCTTCTGTTCAAGATGGAGTTGCTCTGGTTCACACACCTCTGACAGTTTTACTTCTCTCATTCTCAATTTGTGATTAGTAAAATTAACCAATAACGCCTACCCTTGAAAGAGAATTTTTGGCCAAATCTTTATCTCTTTCCTACTAAGAACCTCCTACCAGGGAGAAGGTTGGGACAGGGTAGAAGGGGTAGGTGGGCAGGTAGGAAAGGCAGGGACGTTCTATCACCTCCCAGCCCTTCTCTCAGGATGATCAGAAATTAGCCCTTCACCCTCTGCCAGGAACACTCCCCCTAATTTCAGGAGACCATTGAAGTGGGGTCAAAGTGCATTCTGCTGGTGAGCTGCCTCTGCTGGAGCCCCTTCCAGGATCCAGGGCTGGGCTGGGGTGAGAGGAAGCTGAGACTGTACCTGTTCCTTCCTCAGGATTCAGCCTTGAGATGATGCAGCAGCCGGCCCTGGCCCTGCGGTAAGCATCCCTCCCTGCCCCCAAACACCAGCCTAGGAACTGCAGAGCAGAAGGAAGGGAGGGAAATTCAGCCATAGTGGCTTCTGGCTTCCTGAGAGGGAATGGGAAAATGCCAATTTCTGGGTTCCCCTGTGCTAAGAACCTTATATACATTTTCTCACTTACACTTCCACTTCATTCTGCACGACCCCGCAAGGTGGGTATGATTTTTTAAAAAACTTAGGTGGGTATGACTGGTCGCACAGTACAGATGAGAACACAGGTTCTGATGAGTTAAACTTGCCTGCGGTAACTCACTCATGGAGAAGTGGCGGAGGCCACTTTGGGAGGCCGAGGCAGGTGGATCACTTGAGGTCAGGAGTTCAAGACCAGCCTGACCAACATGGTGAAACCCCATCTCTACTAAAAATATAAAAATTAGCTGGGCGTGGTGGCATGTGCCTATAATCCCAGCTACTTGGGAGGCTGAGACAGGAGAATTGCTTGAACCAGGGAGGCAGAGGTTGCAGTGAGCCAAGATTGCACCACTGCACTCCAGTCTGAGTAATAGAGCAAAAGTTGGTGCCCCCCCACCCACACCTGACCCCAAAGAGAAGTGGTGGAGGCTGGGCAAAAGTGAGCAAAAGCCATGTTAAGCCCGGGGTCCTGGTGCGACCCTCACCACCCCAGGTAGTGTGCTCCCTATGCTAGAACTGTAATAAGTCTGTTGCCTGGTGCACACAGCAAGTTAATATGCTGAGACACCAGGTTGCAGCAGAGAAGGAGGTTTAAACTTAGGGTCACCAAACAAGGAGACGGGAGAGAACCTTAAATCCATCTCCCTGAGGAGTTTGGGGCTGGGGTTTTTAAGGGTTTTGGAGTGGGATGAAGTGTGGAGATCACTGAATGGTGGAAGAGTGCAGGGTGATGTCACAGGACAGGGAGAGGAAGAACATGCATTCTCATGCCGATCTCGTTCCTCTGTGAGAGGCTTCAAGCTGGTGGCTGGAATTTGGGGTTTGAAAAACACCCTAAACAATCCTTAAACAAGTTGATCTTGTGATTCTAATGTCAGAAATCCTATCTATAGGAACAATGAAAATACAAATCAATTGTAGTGTCAGGAATCTTATCTATAGTAACACGAGATGAAAGTGGGTCAGTATCTAGTGCTTTTGTGACTTTTAGCAACATGGAAGTGAGCCAACGTGCAGCCTGATTAATGCTTCATTATCACCATATTTCTGTCCAGAATTCTTGAGGATGGCTTCAAAAGCAGCAGGTCTGAAACTTTATGGCAGACAAAATCACCCAGGGGAGCAAGTTTAAAATGCAGGTTCTCTGGGCCCCACACCTAAACAGTATGATTCTGCAGGTCTAGGATGGAGCCAAAGAACCTGTATTTTGTAAACTGAAAATAAAATTCCAAGGCCTAAGAAGTAAAACTGTCAGAGGTGTGTGAACCAGAGCAACTCCATCTTGAACAGAAGCTGGGGAAAATAAGGCTGAAACCTACTGGGCTGCATTCCCAGATGCTTAAGGTGTTCTAAGTCACAGAATGAGATAGGAGGTCAGCACAACATACAAGTCACAAAGACCTTGCTGATAAAACAGGTTGCAGTAAAGAAGCCGGCCAAACCCACCAAAACTAAAGTGGCCACGAGAGTGACCTCTGGCTTATTCTATCTTCTCCATTTGGCACCCCTGACATGTTTACAAATGCCATAGGTGCAACATTCGAAGGTTACCTATTATTTTGGTATCTACAAATGGGGAGGCAATGAAAAGTCACCTCCTTGTTTATACATATCATGCAAAAAGAACATTAAATATTTGGCAACCAGCACCCTCGGCTGCGTTTGCCTATGGAGAAGCCTATTCTTATGTCCTTTATTTTTTTTTTAATGAACTTGACTTCAACTTCCTCTTGCGGCCCACCTGTATATTTTTCCTTTCCTTTTTTGCGTGATGATCTCCAGAATACCTCTCTTGGAGTCTAGATCTTATACCTCCTTTTTTTTCTTGTAACTATATAATCCTACAAGTTCATAATTGTTTCACTATCATGCTGTGTATTTGTATTCCAGCTTTTAAATTATATATTTAGTGATATGTATTCCCTTCTCTTTTATTCATATTTTTTTCTCTATTCATTTTCTATTTTTCATTCATTCTATCATTCATTTTCTTTTCTATTTCATAACTCCTGTTGCTTCTCTTTTTTTTTGTTTTTTTTTTTTTTTTTGTGTTTCCTGCGTATAAAAAAACAAGCATTGTTCCTTGACGCTGGATGTGTGTCCTCCTGTGTCCAAAACGCATTCATATTCTCTCCGATTGTTGCGGTGAGAAAGGGAGATTGCTGAATGCTGATAAGAAAACCATCAGAAAGTGCAAGCAGAGAATTAAAACAGGCAGGAGACTGGAGAAGCCAAGGTGGGAGGTGTTGCTTTTGTCGGGAGGGCAGGGACATTTTTTCGGAGGCAGAAGCCATTCAAGCTGAGCTCTGGTGAAGAAGGAGCCCATCTTTGCCAAGACCCAGAGGAGGACTTCCCACCAGCAGAGGCCCAAGGTGCAGGGTTTGGCGCAGGAAAAAACTGAAGGGACCAGAGAGGAATCCTCAGCTGCCTTTCCTCTCTTCCCCCGCCTTGAGCTTTTAACAACTGCTTTAAAAAGCCTCCTTCTTTATTTTGGAATTAAAAAAAAAAAAAAAAATATATAATATATATATATATAATATATAAATATATAGTAATCACACACCACAGGGGACCTGCTGGCATTAGAGACAAAGCCAGGTCAACCCAGTGGTAACAGTGGGCTATTCCAGCTGCCCTGGTGCCCTGAGTCAGGATGCCCTCTGATCTGACCTCAGCTCAGGAAGCCCAAGTGGTGAATGCCCCCCAGTCCTCCTCAAGGGGACACTGAGATAGGTGGGAGGGGCGGTGGCAGGAGCCAGCCTCCTGCACATCACAGCAAGCCGAGATGCGGTGGGGAGGAACATGGGCATTTGAACAGGATTAGCTGGAAAGACAGCAGGGCCTTGGAGAAGTCATGCCCTGTCACTTTGTCCTGCCTGGCCCCTGGAGGTGGACCGCTGCCACCCCAGGTGGCCCTGAGGCTTGTACCCACCAATGGGTAGTGTATTTCTGCCTTTGACACACGTCACCTCCCACCTGTAAGTCTCTGGGTATGCTAGGAGTAGAGTGGGACCGTGGCCCTGGGACAGAGATACCTGGGGTCAATCCCAACCCCTGCCACTTATCACGCTAAGTGATCTCAACCCTTGGAGTTTCAGAATACTAAAGCTGTCAAATGCATAACAGGTACCAGCGCCTCAAGTAGGTAAAGGAGGGTGAATGGCACCACAGTTGTTCAGTGTCCACTCCACCATCCCACCACTGGGCAAGAGTCTAACCTCAGAGGAACAGGAATCACAGTAGCTGCCTCTGCCATCCAGGAGCACTGAGACGGTGGGTGGAGAACCGAGCTCCCTGGAACGCTCTTCCTCGCTGCCTCTTGTCAGGTTTCATCATTGAACCGCTGGTCCAGTATGAAGAACTTGGCGAGCGTGGTACGTTCCAAGTCCTGCTGGCCTGAGGTCCCACTCTGTGCATTACCTCCTAATCTAAAGAGGGGAGGAGTGCCCATGTCTTTGCCATATAAGTTCATGTCATTTCATTTTTCATAATCATATTTATTTGTTCACCATCCCTATGATCACCTACTACATATCAGCCGCCCTGGTGTAAGGGTCATGAAATGAGCACCCTACCAGGCACGAGCTCAGCTCCTGGTCAAAGTTGAGAGCGGGTTGCAGTCCCCTGCTCCAGGCTTGCTCACACCAACCAAATTCCAGCACTAACCCAACCCCTCAGGGCATTGATCGCCTGTTCCCATCTTGGGAAATAAAATCCTAAGAATCTATACCCAAGCAGGCTCATCCATTGTTCCTTGGGTAACCTCTGGTTTACGAGGAGCCTGTACGCAGGAAGTTCTGCTGGTGGTGCTGAGGGACTTATTAAAAGACACAGGGCGGCAGTGGCTCACATCTGTAATCCCAGCACTGTTGGGAGACCGAGCAGTTGGATCACGAGGTCAGGAAGATAGAGACCCATCCTGTGGACCTCCTCCTCTCAGCCAGGGCTTTCCAAAGTTAACCTGAAAAACCTATTTTCAGGCCGTCATGCGGAAGGCGAAGCCAGACATGCTTCCATTAAAACCTCCTCTCTTTTGAAATTCTCATAAGACCAGACTCTATTAAGCCTGATAAGAAACATTTACAGTCTATTAACTTCGATGCCCTGCTATCCTGGAGGCTTCATCTGCATGATAAAACCTTGTCCTCACAACCCCTTGTCATCACCAAGCAGATGTTTCCTTTTATTGATAATAACTTTTTCAACCCAATTGCTAATCAGAAAATCTTTGAATTCCTAATGACTTGGAAGCCTCTGTTATAAGAAAGGGGTCCAGATCCAGACCCCAAAGAGGGTTCTTGGATCTCATGCCAAGAAGGAATTCAGGGTAAGTCCACAAGTAACAGTGAAATAAGTTATTAAAAAATAAAGGAATAAAAGAATGTCTACTCCATACGACAGAGGAGCCCCAAGGACTGCTGGTTGCCCACTTTTATGTTATTTCTTATGATATGCTAAACAAGCAAGTGGATTATTTATGACCTCGGTTGTCCTTTTGAGACCACATAGATACTTCCTGATGTTGCCATGGCGTTGTAAACTGTCATGGTGCTGGTGGGAGTGTAGCACTGGGGGACAACCCAAAGGCCACTTGAGCCACCTTGCATTGTAGGTTTTAGCTGGCTCTTTACTGCAAACTGTTTTATTAGCAAGGTCTTTATGTCCGTATCTTGTCCTATCTCCGTATCTCATCCTGTGATTTAGAATGCCTTAGCCGGCGTAAGAAAATGCGCCCCAGGTGGTCTCAGCCTCATTTACCCAGTCCTTGACAACGATGGAGTTGGTCTTGTTTCAATGCACTTCTGACACCCCACTTCCCTTGTCCCACCTTTCCAGACCGAACCCAATACACATCTTACAATGTAAATTGACTGATGTCATTATGTCTCCCTAAAATGTATAAAACCAAGCGTACTCCCACCACGTTGGCACATGTTCTGAGGATCTCCTGAAGGCTCTTTTGTGGGGCCACCAGTCATATCATGATTTCGAGCCAGAATAAATCCATCAAATATTTTCAGAGTTGAACTCTTGGTCACGAATTTTTTAATTTTATTTTATTATATTTTATTATTAGAGATAAGAGTCTCCCTCTGTCACCAGGCTGGAGTGCAGTGGACGTGATCTCACTCACTGCAAGCTCTGCCTCCTGGTTCTCCCCTGCCTCAGCTCCTTGATAGCTGGGACTACAACGCCTGCCACCACGCCTGCTAATTTTTTGATTTTTTAGAGAGACAGGGTTCACCGTGTAGCCAGATTGTCTCGATCTCTGACCTCGTGATCTGCCACATTATGGCCTCCAAAGTGCTGATACATGCGGAGCCACTGCACCCGGCCCTTTGGTGGACAGTTTGTTAACAAGTGCTTCCCAAGATCCTATGTACCTGGCCAGGGATTACATCCTGAAAGGCGCGTAGCCCCACTCCTCTATCACCCCACTCACCTCCACTTTCCACTACTCACAGCAACCTGGTCAGCAGAGACTGTCTCCCATTGCCAACCCAGTGACAGAGCAGCTGTTCACACCAAGGTTTTGGTCATCCTGTTAGACAATGGCTCCCTAGCTCCAAACTGGAGACCACATTCCTCACCTGCGCCCGAGCCTCGATCTTCATCTGTCAAGTAAAATATGGGGAGGACTATGCCAAGCTCGAGCTTGCCACAGCCACCTTCCCTGAGGTCTGGTTGAATATTTGCCTTTGGGTTGTTTTTCTTTTTTATTCTTTTTTTTTTCTTTGAGACGGAGTCTCGCTCTGTCGCCCAGGCGAGTGCCGGGCCCGGATCTCGGCTCACTGCAAGACCTGACTCCGGGTTTAATGCATTCTCCCATCCCTCAGCCTCCCAAGTACCTGGGACTATAGGCGCCCACCACGGACACTCGGCTAGTTTTTTTCTTTTTTTTTGGTATTTTTTAGTAACACGGGTTCACCATGTAGCCAAGATGGTCTCGATCCTCCTGACCTTAGTGATCCACCGTCTCGGCCTCCACCAAAGTGCTGGATTACAGGCTGAGCCCACCGGCGCCCAGCGGGTTTTTTTTTTTTTCCTTAACCTAAAATATTTATTTATTTATTTATTTATTTATGTATTTATTATTTTATTTTTTGAGACAGAGTCTTGCTCTGTAGCCCAGCCTGGAGTGCAGTGGCACCATCTTGGCTCATTGCAACCTCTGCCTCCAAGGTTCAAATGATTCTCCTGCCTCAGCCTCCCGGCATCCATCACCATGCTCAGATAATTTTTGTATTTTTAATAGAGACAAGGTTTCGCCATGTTGGCCAGGCTGGTCTCGAACTTCTGACCTCAGGTGATCTGCCTGCCTCGGCTTCCCAAAGTGCTGGGATTACAGGCATGAGCCACAGCACCTGGCCTAAATTTATTTATTTAAGGATTTATTTAAGAAGGAAATTTATATCCCTCTGGAATAGGGGAAACAAGTATCGCTTGTCGTAAACAGAGGGTGACCATAAAAATAAATATAATTTCCCTTCGAGAAATGTGTCCCCCACGCCTTGCACCAAGGAGAGAAGTATGATTCTTATCCTTGAAGATGAGTTTGCATAAACTGACCTCACTATAGTAACCCTTATCTCACATTAGTTCCCCATGTTTTTCCTAGTGACTTCCCCACAATTCATTGTCCCTTGAAGCCCAAACCCACTTTCCTTTGTTAAAAGGCTATGGAAGCCCTGAGCCTAACCACTTCTTTGAGTTTTACTTATTTTATGTGAGCTCTCATGTGTCTAAATATTAAGAGAAATTGAGTGCCCTTTCTTCTACTAATATGTCTTTTGTTAGTTTCATTCACAGGGCCCCAGTGCAGGAAAATAAGAGAATAAAGGCCAGTTGTGGTGGTCCACGCCTGTAGTTCCTGCTACTTGGGAGGCTGAGGCAGGAGGATTGCTTGAACCAGGAAGGTCAAGGCTGCAGTGAGCAGTGATTGTGCCACTGCACTCCAGCCTGGGCAACTGAGTGAGACCCCATCTCAAAAAGAATAAAAAAGAAAAAAAAAAAAGAGTAGAGGAAAAGTCTTTCTCCCTGACACTGACCTGCAATTCCCCATCAACACCAAAGTGACCAAAGTGAAAAAGCTCAGGTTACATGACAGAAAAAAAAAAAAAATGAGGCACAACAGTCTGTCCATCTTGACTGTCTGGGGAAAGTGTGCCATGGGAAAGTGGCAGGAGAAATACTCCAGTGTAGTAGTCAAGAGTATGGGCTCAGGGTCCCACACACCAGGGTTGTCAGCTCTGGGGTCTCTTGACTCCCAGCTATGAGATCTTAGGTATAAGTCACTGAAACTCTCCGAACCTCAGTTTCTTTACCTATAAAATGGGGATTCTAGCGCTGTCTTCACACAGTGTTGTAAGGAAGGAATGACAGGAAGAGAGTACTGGGCAGCTCGGGGACCAGGGAGCTCAGGGCAGCTGCTGTTGCCATTGTCATGGTGGTCATGAGTGGTACCATTAGCAGCAGCAGTAATATTCACTGACATTTCCTTCTTTCCCTACTGGGCTTGTCCTCACCCAGGGCAGCTTATTAGAGCTCTATGAAATGATCTGACAAGCCATGGGCAAGTGGCCTCTCCTCAGTTACCTCATCTGTGGCTGTCACTGTGACTTGGGGGACCGGGGCAGCCCACATTGTCACCGACTGGTAATGCTCCCCTTCTGAGACTGCAGCCAGGCTGGCTGCACTTTGAACAGAAGCCTTGCCTGGGCAGCTTTTTGAGCACGGGGAACCATGCTGGTTCAACACACATTGCCTCGGACAGAGAATCCAGGGTTCAACGCTTTCTATACAGCTTACCAGCGATGGCTCTGGGGCAAGCTCCTTAATCTCTCTGTGCCTGAGCCTCTTCATGCCTAGGATGGGGTGTTCTCAGGACCTCCCTCGTAGGGTTAATGTGACAATTCAGGGGTCGCAGGAATAGGTCACTGCCAGGGCATCGTGAAGGGCCCTTGGGACATTGTCCACATTGAGACCTGCTCAGTGGTATCCGGCAGTAGGAAAACCCTGGGACGCACAGAGGAGCCACAGTTCCCGTCCCACGAGAAGCTCTGTACCACGGCTGCAGGGAACCAGCTCAGGCTGGCGGGACTTGCCCCAAATGCCAGGATCTGAGAGTTTGGTTCAAGTTCTGGCTTCACTACTAACTTGGAGGCAACCTTAGGTGAGACACGTTTCTCTCTCTCTCTCGGTTTTCCACTCTGTAAGATGAGATGTTGTGAGGTGCAAATTGGGTCATGGATTTGAAAACACTTTGAAAAGCATAAAATGTGAAAAGGTCTGTGTAGAAGAGAAGTCTTTAAACTGGGTCTTTAGAACTTCAACTAGATGTTCAATAGGACAGTATAGCTGTCTCTAGATAGAGTTTCTTAAGACAATCACATGTAACCATTCTTGTAAATCCGAACGGAAGATGTAGCAATAACTTGCTTGCAACCCATGAGTTTATTTGAAACCTGAGTAATCTCAGCGTCCAGCAGCTGGTTCACTTTGATTTATGGGAAAACAATTATGCAACATTCTGAATTTACTGGATCAACAGTTTAGAACTGATGACTCAAAGAGACATGGTAACTAAAGAATTGTCAGGTTCTCTGAATCAGACTTGCCCTGATTTGATGAATGAGTTGTTCACTGATTCTCAGAACCGACAATTTTGGAATTGACGCATAAGTTACCTTGAGTTCCAACTTTTCTTTCTATAAGGTTTATCTCACTATCCCCCCAACTCTTTGCTGGGCCAGGAATAGGTCACTGCCAGGGCATTAACACAATGACCCCAAATTATTTTTAAAAGGTTAACCAAATTATAGGGGTTGTTTTCAGTTCAAAAAGGCAAAGAGGTGCATAACACAGTCAAAGAAAATGTTCTATCAAAAGATGAAAATGTTTTAAATACATTTTATTATTTTATTTTATATGCGGCAAGGTCTTCCTCTGTTGCCCAGGCTAGAGAGCAGTGCATATCTCACTGCAGCCTTGATCTCCTGGGCTCAAGCGGTCCTCCCACCTCAGCCTCCAGAATAGCTGGGACTACAGGTGCACACAACTAATTAAAAATTGAAATTAGCCTGGCTAATTTTTAATTTCTTTTTTTGTAGGGATGGGGTCTCACTATGTTGGCCAGGCCAGTCTTGAACTCCTGGCCTTAAGTGATTCTCCTCACTTGGCCTCTCAAAGTGTTGGGATTGCAGGTGTGAGCCACTGTGCCGAGCTTCAGTACATTTTTAAAGGAGAAAGCTATAAAATGTCCACGTTAGGGGGATGATGATGGTGATGTTTTGTTCTTTACTCATTAGGAAGGTGCACCTCTACCCCTCTACCCCTGAGTGGTGCACAGTCCCACATTTAGAAACCTAAAAAATTAGTTCCAGGACCAAAGCTTGTCTCAGTCTCTGGGGATGTCATCAAGTATACCTGCAGATATGTATGAATAGATCAAGTAAGCTTTGCTCATCTCTTGGCACAAAATAACAAAATAGTATGTGTGAGTGACCCATACGGCTCTCCAGGGCTTGCACCCCTTCCCAGTGTCCCACACCTGACCATTGGTTGCATCACTGGGGAGCTGGTTGACAGATACAGATGTCCAGGCCCTAGACCATCTGTGTTGATTCCTTTCGGAGCTCTGGTCATTCTGATGCAGCCCTTCTACCTGTCAGTCCCTGGGACAGCCTCAGAATCCACCAGGTCCCAGCCGGGCAGAGCTTTCTCCTCTCCCCTAGGCCTGGATTCCTTCTGTCTCAGGGGAGGCTGTGCCGTGCCACTGAGGAGAGGTGCTCACTGAACAGGAGTCACGAGGTTCCCCCTGTGGGAGGAGGAGGCTGAGTGATGGTAAATCAGACCCTTTACACACAGCACATGCCAATCTCTGCTGGCTTTGGTGGAGATGGAGCTGAGGGGCTCATGGCAAACTGCCACCTTCCTGCTTAGACATAGCTGCTTTCATTTTTGTTTTTGAGACAGGTCCTCGCTCTGTCACCCAGGCTGGAGTGCAGTGGCATGATTACAGCTCACTGCAGCCTCAACCTCCTGGGTCAAGCAATCCTCCCACCTCAGTTTCCTGAGTAGTTGGGATTACAGGTGTGGACCACCACATCCAGATAATTTTTAAATATTTTGTAGAGATGGAATCTCACTGTATTGCCCAGGCTGGTCTCAAACTCCTGGGCTCAAGCAATCTGCCCGCTTTGGCCTACCACAGTGCTGGAATTACAGGTGTGAGTCACTACAGCCTCTTGGTTCAACTCAAAATGCTTTCACCAGCCTCCTGTTCTCATCACAATGTGGAGTTCTTGCTTGTTGCATGTCAGTCCCTGGGAGACTAACAGGTGGTGGTGGTTGGGGAGTGAGGGTGGGGGATGTGGTGGTCTCAGTGCCTAGCCCAGGCCTGGCACAATAAATGTGTGTTGAAGCACTAACCGCGGGTGTTTGAGCAGATGAATGAACAGGACAGTGTGGGAGCCAGAAGAGAAAGGAGGACCTCTGCTGGGGAAGCAGGGGAAGTGCATGAGGCAACCTCCATGGAGGAAGGGATTTTGCCGGTGGGGGAGGAGAACAGGCGTTCCAGACAGAGGGCATCACCCAGGCAAAGGCTGGAAGTGTTACGATGCGCCACTTTGGGACCGGCTGCAGGGCTGTGTGCCCTGGACCCAGCTTGGATCTCCCCACAGGTGATGTCTCCCTGATGATTGCTGCTACTCCCTCTTGACAGCTCATCAGCGCTCCCTTAAGTGGGACTGATGCAATTCCAGCGTCACCGGTGGCCACATCCAATGTAGTCAGTGTTTCATGCGGCAGCTTGGGAAGACAAGATGAGGGGCCACCTTCTGCCCCAGACACCTGCCTTGGCCCCTAGGACTTGGGTTTAGGTTCGATGGTTGGAGTCAAAACTCTTGGGCTGGGGTTTGGTGGTCCTCTTCCATGACAAGTGTCATTGATTGAGCACCTACTGTATATCGGGCCCTGTACTGGATGCTTTGTGTGCGTTGTCTCATCAAATACTCCCAGCAACCTAGTGAGGAAAGTGTCATTAGCCCACTTGACAGCAGAGACCACTGAGACTTAGATAATTGAAATCACGTGTCTGAGCTCACACGGTGAGGAAACACACAGAATCAAGAGATGAGCCCTGATCTGATTTTAAGGCCCTTACAACACAAGCTCTGCGTGATTTAAACCCAGTGGCTTGGATGTCTGTCCCACAGAGAAGCCAATACCTGTGCTTGTGTGGCTAGTTCCTGCGCTGGCCGGTCAGTGAACGCCTTGGGACTGATGCCGTCAGAGCCTTGGAGATTCCAGGCCAGAAGCCCAGTTCCGTTTGTTTGTTTGTTTTGTTTGTTTGTTTTGGGATTTTGTGTGTGTGTGTGTGTTTGTTTGTTTGTTTTTTGATACAGAGTCTTGCTCTGTCACCCAGGCTGTAGTGCAGTGGCACAATCTTGGCTCACTGCAACCTCCGTCTCCTGGGTTCAAGTGACTCTACTGCCTCGGCCTCCCAAGTAGCTGGGACTACAGGCACCCACCACCATGTCTGGCTAATTTTTGTATTTTTGGTAGAGATCGGGTTTCACCATGTTGGCTAGGCTGGTCTCGAACTCTTGACCTCAGGTGATCTACCTGCCTCAGCCTCCCAAAGTGCTGGGATTACAGGTGTGAGCCACCACACCCAACCTCAAGGCCAGTTCTGATCTAATGTTTGAAGACAAAAGAGAAGGATGAGGGGGAGTCCAGGGACACTGAGCCCCAGGGGAGCCTTTGGGGGTTTGTTTAATTAAGGCTAAGACACTAAAGTCACTCAGACCCCTGCAACTTCAGAGTCAGAAGGGCCCTGAAAGGTTATGGGAATGAGGGTTTCTCAGATCCTTTTGAAGGCAAACCACGAAATGTATTAAAATTGACATCTGGACCCAGTCAACCCACACATACACAGCCAGCATAGACACATACTGTGCTGAAGCAGCACTTTATTACTTGTGATATATTAACACACACATGTGCACACACACTGGATGCAACCCTCTAAACTGATTTCATGACCCACTAGCGGACGGGGACTGCAGTTTTTCAAACAAGATCTGTCAATTCTTCTGTAAAGATGAAAAGCCAAGGCCCATGACAGGTAAGAAGGCTGCCCAAAGTCAGGACATGTGCAAAGTCATGACTAGAGCCTGGTGTTCAGTTTCTTTTTACTTTTCTTTTCTTTTGATTTTATTTATTATTATTATTTTTTGAGATGGAGTCTTGCTCTGTTGCCCAGGCTAGAGTGCAGTGGCACAATCTCGGCTCATTGCAAGCTCCGCCTCCTGGGTCCACTCCATTCTCCTGCCTCAGCCTCCCGAGTAGCTGGGACTACAGGCACCCACCACCACACCCAGTTACTTTTTTGTGTTTTTAGTAGAGATGGGGTTTCACTGTGTTAGCCAGGATGTTCTTGATCTCCTGACCTTGTGATCTGCCTGCCTCAGCCTCCCAAAGTGCTGGGATTACAGGCGTGAACCACCATGCCCGGCCCCGAGCCCAGCGTTTAGTTTCTAATACTTCTAGTTACCCAAAACTGTGGTTAATAGAATGTTAGCCCATCTTAGTATGTATGAGGTACTTGGATAATTTGGGGTACAAGACACTGGACTGGACCTCACAGCTACAGAGGGTCTAATTCTGTGCTTCTGGGGGAGTTCAGAAGGTGCTTGAAATGCCTCCGGCCAGTAAGAGACCCAGTGGGAGTCCTAGGGGCCAGACTTCCCCCAGACCAGGTTTTCTGTGTTGAGTTCCTGTTGACTTCTGCCTCTCATGTTGTGAAATCTGACTCCTGGGTGTGGTTCCCCAGAAGACACAGCTGTGACCCCTGCCCTCTGGGCATTACTGACGGCAGTCATCATGTAGAGGCATGCATGGGATTTAACTCATGGACATTTACTGGGTGCTCCCTCTGTGCCAGACCCTGTGCCAAGCAGAGTGGAGAGTGGTGAGAGCACCGAGGCCTAGGCTCTGTGCCAGTGGGCCCAGCCTTGGGATTTGCAGGGACCCAGGCTCAAATCCCCACTCTGCCCATCTCTGATTGCATGGCCTAGGGCACACGTTCAGCCTCAAATTGAAAGTTACTCCCTCATTAAGTGGGATGATTACATATAGTTGTTGGGCTGTTGGAAAGATTCAATGAGATAACCTGTAGGAAAGTCCCTGGCACCTGGTAGACAATCAGCAGGTGGTAGCTCTTATTATTGTTACTGATTTTAAAAATGCAATTAATAGCTAGAGATAGGGGATGAACATTCCAGAGGGGGAAGAAACAGCAAGAGCAAGGGCAGAAAGGTGGGAAAACCAGGGCAAGAGCAGAGGAGTGGAGGTTTGGGAGGTAGGGAATAATTGGGAATTCAAACTGGAAAGGCAGTGCAGCCACAGTGAAGAACCTTAATGTCAGGCTGAGGAACTTGGCAATGGGGAGCCACTGAAGGCCTTAGAGGAAGGGAGTGATGCAACTGGAGTTCATGAAAGAGAAGATGGTCAGCAGACCCTTGATTGATAATATCAAACCCTTGCCAGGGAAGACACTGTGTAGTTGTGGGTTTTCTAAATTCAGCAAGGAAAGGGACTCTGGCACCATCCTGGGAAGGTCTTGACACCTGGGTCAGGGTAGAGGTGGGATGGTCTGTCTGGCCAGAAGTGAGAACTCCAGATTTCTTCCCCGGCTGGTCCAGGTTACGGGAGCAAGTGCCAGAAGCAGATCTGCAAGTGTGACCTGAATTTGGCTTCGTGTGTGCAGCAGTACCTGGACATGTACAATGGTTGGAAGCTCATTTTCAGCAGGAAGCCATGCTGGAAGACACTTTCCTATGGGATACTTGGGGACTGAGTTAAAGACTCTCAGCCCCCTGAGGACACCACCTAGCATGCCAGTCCTAATGCAATGCCCATCCCCTTACCCAGCCAAGCCCAGCCCAGGGAGACCTTAGGGGCAGGGAGGTCACCGGTGAGCCCAGCTCTCATCCAGACTGCCCACTGCAGATGTCAAAATCCCACAATCACTGTGTTGTCTGCTCGACTCATTGGTTTTCTCTGTTTCCACACTGGTATGTGAGTTCCCCGAGGAGCTGCGTCTCAGTCATTTACTTATTTATTCAGTCACTCATTCATTCAACAAATATTTTCATAGTACCTGCTATGGTCCAAGCATCTTGGCATGTTGATACAGGCACTGGGAAGCCTGTATCAACCAGGATTTGATATAAGCAACAGAACTACTAGGAGATACCTATATATAAAATAAGGGATTATAGGGATTTGGCTTGCTATGATTATGGGAGCCAGTAAAACAGTGTGAGTGGGGCTGTTTCTGTTTCATGTGGCCTGCAGTCCCATGTCCCAAGTGGCAAGGCAGAGTGGAACTACAAGGATGAGTAGAGCCCCACGAGGACAGACAATGACACCCTTCAGCCTCTGGCTACCCCCACATCTTCCATGTTGATGACGCAGTGTCTTCCAAGGGAAGCCAGTGCCCTTCATCATGGAACCAAGTATGCTCCTGGCTCCGAAGTAAGAGGATCTGAAGATGCTGTGCCAGGACCTGGAGTTGCTGCAGCTCCCAGTGCTTCCCAGCACCAACGCCATGAGCCAGCACATAAAGGCCAGCATGCGTTGGCTGCAACAGCATTTCATGCCCTGTTCCAACTATGAGATTGTAAAAATTAAGTTACTCCATACCAGTTTCCAAATCTTATGCAAGACATCTCGAGACCCATGCTAACCTGGAACTCCTCAGGTAAGGGAATTCTAGGAAATGGAACTTCGGCTTAATTAAGTGAAATAATACAAACCCCCGAGACTTGTTGACTTGGCACCTATATGCACCTCTTCCAGACAAAGGCAATAGCAAGATCATCTTCCTGCCAAGCATAATGCGATTTTCCCTGTATACAATCTAAAACAAGCTGACCTCTCCCCAAAGTGGATAGAGGATACAAAGTCCTTTTATCCATCTTTAGGCAATGTTCATTTCTATTCTAGTTGAGTGACAATACCTTTTGATATCCTCTGACCTGAATATTGAGATATAAGGTTAACAACACTAATACACCCTATGTAAACAGCAGCACCCCAGATGAGGCTGCAATGCTACAGCTGTCCACTGTCAGGGAATGGTAGCATATGTGGAGAGCCATCTGTAAAACAGGCCTGGGTCTTTTTCCTTCTCCTGCATCTGGCCACAGGGAACTTGCCATGAACTCATAGGTACAGGTGAAGAAGGAGGCTTGTGGCAGGCACTGGGGCCACAGGGATGCTCACACAACTTACCTGGGCCTTCAGAGGCTATTCAAGCCCGATTTCACACAGACCATTTCCATTTGACTTGCAATTGCTGCTATCTATGCTGAACTTTGTCTTGATGGGCCTGTTAACACCCAGTTCATGATAGGCAGCTCAGGACTCATGATAACTTGGTAACCTGAGGTCAAGCATTCAGTGTCTACCAAGACCCGCTGGCAAGCCAGATACTGTTTCTCAAAAGGAGAGTAGTCCTCTGCAGTTGATGGCATGGCTTTGCTCCAAAACCCTTAAGGTCTGCCCTATGCTTTACCCACAGAGGCCCCTCTGAGCTTCCATGTAGCATCTCTATGTGCATATACATGTCAAGCACCATTGCATCTGCTGGGTCATACCACCCAAGTGGCAGAGCCACTTGCATGGCAGCCTGGACCTTTTTGTTCTAGGCCCCACTCAAAACAAGCAACTGTTCAGGTCGATTGGTAAGTGGGTTGAAGTGGTACTTCATTGGTACCATTGGTAAATGGTACTTCAGTGGTACTTTAACCTGAAACATTAGCTATATCTCTAAAATCTGAAGTGCCCACAAGGCACTGTGCTTCCTTCTCAATAGATGGGAGGGCCAGATGCTGTGACTTGTCCTACCTTTTGAAAGGGATATCTCAACATGCCCCAGACTGAAGGACCCTCTGGAAAATGCCACTGCAGTAGCAGGCTCCTGAATTCTTGTGGGATTTTACCCCCTAAGGCACACACATGTCATACATGTCATCACCAACGCTGACGTCCTGTGGGATGCAAAGATAATCAAGGTCCCTCTGGACTAGATGATGGCATAGAGCTGGAGAGTCAATGTAGTCCTGCAGTTGGAAAGTGTAAGTGTATTGCTGTCCCTTCAAGCTGAGAGCAAATGCTTCTGACAGTTTTACTAATAGGTATAAGGAAAAAGTCATTCTGCAGTGGAAAAATTATAAAACAGGTACCAGGGGATGTGTTGATTGGCTGCAGCAACAAAACTACAGCAGCTGTGATTGGAGGCATTGCTTGATTAAGTTTGCAGTACTCCACTGTCTTTCTTTAACAGGCATCTGTCTTCCATACAGGTAGACAAAGAAGCATTCATGTCCTGTATGCCAATTTTATTTTGTAGAGGCAGGGCCTCACTATGTTGCCCAGGCTAATCTCAAACTCCTGGGCTCAATGAATCCTCCCACTACAGCCTCCCAAAGCATGAGGATTATAAACGTAATCCATCATGCCTGGCCCTGTCTGTGGATCTTGAGTGAGATTTTAAAGTCTTGAGACCATCACTTCCTTTTTCCAAGTTCTCCAACCCATAATAATTTTTCTGTTTCCACTAAAGCACTCTGTGCCATCAACGACTTGGTCACCCTTGAACAGGTGTGTACAGAGGTGATCATTTAAGCAGCTGTTTTATCTCTTCAGGCTGTGGTCAATCAATGTTCCCCTTACCACTAAAAACCAGTTGTTTATGCCTTTAATTCTAATCAAATAAGAAAACCAATTCCAGATGACCCAGAAGCAATTCAAAGAGCCCATCCTTCTGGCTCTGTTCCTCAGAAAACTCTCCTAGTACCAAATTCTGAAGAGGTTAAGGAGTTCAGGCAGAAAGGCAAAAGTACTCTCATAAAACAATATTTTTTTGGTAGAGATTTGACCTGGTACAGATGGGACTGCTGGCTTAGTCCTTCATAGGAGGCTGTTTCTCCTGTGCCAGGTGCTACAGCTTGAAGTTAGCAAGGCACACAGTCTGAAATGGAAGATGGGTGTGAAGGGGCAGGAGACAGCAAGGACAAATTGGAACCTGGGAGGATGCATGGAACCCAAAAGAACAAACAAGAACCAGATGGGTCTCAATACCTTCCAGCCTAGCTTCATTGCCTATGCACCCTACAGGGGAAGCTGGTTCCCTTACTTACAGAGCTAAACACATATCTGGACCAAGAGTCAGAGAAGTTAAACAAAGAAATCCAGCAGGCTCGCCCCAGCAAGGCGAGCCAGCAGATCCATGATCCATGGGCCTGAGCCACAAACACATCATGCCCTGCTCCCAAGTGCAAAGAGAATATGACTGCACTTCCCATCTGCCTTCCAAATCTCAACAAAACATCTCTTTGGGCCCTAAACTACAGCAACTAACTAGAACCTAACCCAGAACTCTACAGGGAAAGGAATTCTGGGAAACATAGCTTAGCTAAAGTTACACAATCCAAACTTGCCACACCCACCCTGAACAAAACAAAGTATGTTTTCCCTGGTGCCTGTTGCAAGACCTGGCCCCAGCTCCAAGCTTCCCCTGTGTGATGTTCTACTAAAAACACAGTTTTAGGCTGAGGTGGGAGGATTGCTTGAGGCCAGGAATTCGAGACCAGCCGGGGCAACATAACAAAAGCCTCAGCTCTACAAAAAAATAAAATTAGCAAGGTGTAGTGGTGCATGCCTGTAGTCCTAGCAACTCTGGAGGCTGAAGTGGGAGGATCACTTGAGCCCAGGGGTTTGCGGCTGTAGTGAGTTATGATCGTGCCACTGCACTCCAGCTTAGGTGACAAAGTGAGATCCTTTTCCTGGAAAAAAAAAAAGACCACAAAACATGCCTTTGAGATTGACAGACTGCTTCCTTCCCACCTCTCTTCCTTATTACCTGTGCAGTCTCAAGCAAAACACTTCACGTCCCTGGGTGTCAGGTCCCACCCCTCACATGGGAATGAAAACAGCAGCCTCACTGGGCAGTTAATAATGTCTACATGGTGTCCCGCACAAAGAAGAAACTCCAGTCAGACTCGGTGGCTCAAACCTATAATCCCAGCACTTTGAGAGGCCGAAGCAGGCGGATCACCTGATGTTAGGAGTTCGAGACCAGCCTGGTCAACATGGTGAAACCCTGTCTCCACCAAAACCACAAAATTAGCTGGGCATGGTGGTGCATGCCTGTAATCCTAACTACTCAGGAGGCTGAGGCAGGAGAATCGCTTGAACCCGGGAGGCGGAGGTGGCAGTGAGCCAAGACCATGCCATTGCACTCTAGCCTGGGTGACAAAAGCAAAACTCCATCTCAAAAAAGAAGAAAGAAGAAAGAAAAGAAGAAAAGAAGGAGGAGCAGGAGGAGGAGGAGGAGGAGAATGAGAAGAAGAAGAAAAGAAGAAGAAGAGGAAGAAGAAGAAGAAGAAGGAGGGGAAGAAGAAGAAGAAGAAGAAGAAGAAGAAGAAGAAGAAGAAGAAGAAGAAGAAGAAGAAGAAGAAGAGGAGGAGGAGGAGGAGGAGGAGGAGGAGGAGGAGGAAGAAGAAGAAGAAGAAACTGCATACACCTCCTACTTCATCAGCCCACCTTAGCTCCGTCCTCCTCCCTTCCATCCTGATCAGTGAGCTTTACCTTTGAGGCCTTTTCAGTTTGGTAACAACTACAAGGGAGCTCCCGCTGCCCAATCCCTCTGTACATATGCTTATAGAGATCATTCTACTTATGTTTGGAGGCTCACATTTGTGCCTGAAGCCCAATTCAGATGACAGAAAAGGATCTGTTATGTACAGGGCAATCTGTCCATTAAGGATGTATAAAGATCTAGCTAGGGAGGCACTGCGATCTGGTCTGTTTCACTAGCTCTCTTAAAAGGGTATGACCTCCCTGATGGTTCTCCTGCCAGCCAAGGGATCAGCAAATGCAACAGTCAAGGAGAACGCCTTTCCCCAAGTTTTGAGGCTCCCTTAGCTCTCATGTCCCCAGAACTGTTCACAGCAGCCAAGGTGGAAGACAGCAATGGGATCTCCTCCACTGAGGATGAAGCCCAGCGCCATAGACTGACTGGCCACCTGGGGATAGCCTCCAGAATCCAAAGAGGCAGTTGGAGCAGAGAAGACATGGAGCTGGTCCTCAGCTGGAATCCAGGGACTCCCCCGATGAACCCCTAATGTGGATGAGTCCCTGAACTGCTCCTTTTGTGGGCTGGATTGAAGGCAATGTGGGACAGTGGCCAGAGCCCAGGGTTCAGGGTTTAAAGCTAGGATCTGAGGTCGAATCCTTCTTCTGTGTTGATGTGCTGTGTGACTTTTGGAGGGTCTCCTAACCTTTCTGTACCTCAATTTCTTGGTAGATAAATGAAGGTTCTCCACGATTCCTTCCAGCTCAAACCCATGACAGCCTATAGTGTTGCCTTCATAACCTCGTGGCATCCCGCTCCTGTGTGGATGCTGGGACTCTGAGCTGGGATGTGCCAATGAGAAGGGCCTGCCCACAGCCACCTCCTGCAGAACTTACCAGCAAAACACTGCCCTGCCTCCTACCTGACTCTCATGGGAGATGGGAGAGGTCTGGACTGGGTTCTCTTCTCTGTCATCCAGAATATCACGACTGAAGGAAAATGGAATTAGAGTGAAGCCTTCAATTTCCCCCACATACCCATTCAAAATTGGATCTGGGAAATGGCTTTGATTTTAAATATTTCATGAGCAAATTCGGCATTTAAGTCCCTCCCTGTGTGGCATTGTCAAATATAGACACCGAGTCTAAATCAAACTTTTCTAAAGCACTGGTGCATTCAGGGTAATCTCATAAAATTAAATTTTATTTTGAAAACATTCAACACTAGAGCTTTTAAAATACAGACCCTATTTATCATGCAGTTATTTTGGGGTATGTCGGAATAAAGAAGCCATAGGTACTTTCTTGGAAGGACGTTCCTTTGTTTTGGAACGCGTCCTTTCTTCTTGCAGTCTTGGTATCAGAACAAACATCCTTTCTTTTATGAACTGATAGACGGGTTGGTTTTTCAAATGTCCTTACTTTGTAAAAAATGAACCCCATAGCTGACACCTGTTTAAAAAAAATTCCTGCTGTGTGAAATCCTAGAATCTTAGCATCCCCCATATCAGTATCAAGGTGGGCTTTCGAAGTCTCATTTTACATTGCAAGGAACAACAGTTTCTTTCTCAAATAGACTGAAAGTCAGAGAGGTTCAGTAACAGGTCCAAGACCACACAGCTGAAGAAACCAGCACTGGGATCTCAATGCCACCCTCTCTGGCCTGGAAGCTGAAGCTGGCATCATCACCAGTTATCTTCCCCCCACCCCATCGAGGAAGAATGAGACCAACACTGGAAAGGACCCCAAGGTTTAAGGAAATAAGCCCAAGAGAAAGCCTGAAGCTCATCCCAGAAAACCCTGCATTTACTAATCTTCCTTTCTGTCTCTGAGATAACGTAGATAACTTTGGGTTTATTACCCCAGTGGCAGAGAAGGAGGCACCAGCGATCCCCCACAGCAGAGGAAAATGTCTATGTGGTTTTTATTAGCCTTGAGAATGAATTTTATTTAATATCCATACACCAGATTTAGAGAGTCAATTTGGCTCTTCCTGTGTAAAAATTCTCTGGAGGGTGGCAGTGGTGATAATCTGATCGCAGAAGCTGAGAAGTAAGTGCATCTCAGGAAAGTGTTCCAACTGGAGCCAGGACGCTGTCTTCAGAGAAGAAAAGAGACGTGGCCAACCCTGAGTTGGGGGAGAGCTCTTGGCACCAGAGGGGCTGCCCTCGGAAGTAGAGGCCTAGGGACCCTGGGACCCTACCAAGTCCTGTGACCAGAGTCACTCTCCTGGGACTTGCTAAAGGGTACAGTGTGGCGCTGGGGGTCCTCCAAGCTTCAAGAAAGACTGAGGTCTGTAACTTAGGAGCCTCTCTCAGGAACCCAGCAGAGTCAGAACTCTGTGTTGCAGAAAAACAGAGCAAAAGTCTTGGTCTGGGAGGAGCTCGCTGGGGAGGCCTAGGAGCAGAGGATGTTGGGAAAGTATTGGTACTGCGGGTTGTAGCTCCATAGGTTTCTCTTGAGGCAGTAGACAAGCTTCCGGTCACAGGCACAGAGCTGCACGTGGCAGAAGGGCCCCGGCTCTGCAACAGGACACCAAGAGCAGAATGAGGGCAGGAAGAGCATGCTCCAGTCTCAGCAGAGACCCCATGGACTTCCTGCTCCAAGGAGCTTTCAGCTTGATGAAAGAGGCATGGCTCCTAAATCAGGGGAATAGAGAATCTGATGGAAGGGGCGCAGCTGCTGCTCAGGGTGAGGTTTCAGTCCAGGAGACAGTTCCTGCCCTCAGGGAGTTCCCAGTCTGATAGAGGAAGCACCCAGTCTGATAGAGGAAGTCTGATAGAGGAAGCACCTTCCTTCCTCTGGGGGACTCCCAGTCTGATGATGGAGGCAGCTGCTGCTCTGGAGGAACTCTCATTCTCACAGAGCAGAACCATCCCCAGACTTAGCCTTGAACTCAGAGGCCTTGAGCCTGAATCCTGCTCTGTGTACTGGCAGGCCTTCAAGCTTCTGTTTCCTGATGTCTAAAACGGAGGAGACTAAAACCTACTCTACAGGTATATTTGGGGGGAATCAAGGAAAAGGAAGCATGTCAAGCATTTGCACCCGGTGGATGCTAAGATGTTTCAGCCCTACCCCGGGGGACTGATACAGCTGCAGTAATCCTGCTCCTCTCATCCCAGTTTTGTACCCAACCCCTCCTCCCTCAGCAAGATACAGGCTGGCTGTCCTCTAGGGCAGCTGAACTTAAAGTCAGGTGCTCTTCCAATGGCCTGAACGGGAAGCCCCAGCCTTACCGCAGGTGACCAGGCCCCACGCGAATCTGTATTTGTAGGACTGTGTCCGAATGTTGCAGCCCTTCTCCTCCAGCCGCCCATAGCAGTGGTCATGCACCCAACAGCACCTGTCCATGCAAGAGACTTAGATCCCGAGTGGGAGGGATGCCCTCCTGACCCCTGTCCCTAATAGCAGCAAAAATTCAACCATGTCACTTTAGCAGAGGCCACCTTGGTGGACGCGATATGGCAGAGAGGATCTTGTAGTGTGACTAATTTCCTGTTCCTCATTTCGAGCCAGCAGGTCATGGACCCTCGTTTTCCTCCTGGTCTCACTATTAGACTACATTTCCCAGCCTCCCTTGCAGGTATGTGTGGCCACATGACTTGGTCCCAGCCAGGGGAGGTAGGTGGAATTAATGCACTGAATCTCCAGACCTGCCCAGACAAACCTCCCACACTTTACTCCACTGTCCCTCTGCCTCCATCTTTTGGCTGGATGGAGATGACCCAGCATTCTGAGGATTCTGAAGCCATAGGTGATGGCAGAACTATAAGATGGGAGGAGCCAACGTGTGATTCATACTGAACTGTTATGTGAGCCAGAAATAAACTTCTCATATCACAGGTCCCGCATCTGTGGATCAACCAATATGGATGGAAAATGTAAGCAGGCCTATTTTCTTGTGTCTGTACTAAACATGTACATACTTTTTTCTTGTCATTATTCCCAAACAATATGACAATAATTTCCATAGTATTTACATTGTATCAGCTATGACAAGTAGTCTAGAAATGATTTAAAGTATATGATCACAGCTGGGTGTGGTGGCTCATGCCTATAATCTCAGCAGTTTGGGAGGCCAAGGCAGGCAGACTACTAAAGTCCAGGAGTTTGAGACAACATGGTGAAACCCTGTCTCTATTTAAAAATATACAAAAAATCAGCCAGGCATGGTGGCACGTGCCTGTAGTCCCAGCTCCTCAGGAGGCTGAGGTGGGAGAATCACCTGAGCACAGAAGGTTAAGGATGCAGTGAGCTGAGATCGCACCATTGCCCTCCAGCCTGGGTAACCAGTGAGACCCTGTCTCAAAGAAAAAAAAAAAAAAAAGCTTGGGGGGATACAATAACATAGGTTATATGCAAATACTATGCCATTTTATATCAGGGACTAGAGCATCTGCAGATTTTGGTATCCACGGGGATCCTGGAACCAGTCCACAGGATGACTGTATGTTAGGTGTAGCACACTGCATATAAAAGGTTTTCTTGGTTTACGGAAAAACTGAGATCTTACAGAGGAAACACCTAGTTCCTCCTATTACTAACATCTTACATTAGTATGATACCCTTGTTAGAATTAGTGAACCAATATTGATACATTATTAATGAAAATGATTCACTAAATAATAGTACATCATTATTATCTTACTAATTGTAAAAAAAAAAAAAAAAAAAAAA
>NW_016814761.1:3243111-3257547 GCF_001698545.2 Rhinopithecus bieti | reverse complement strand
ATATATATGACTTGGAAGGGGCCTTCTATTGAAGAATGATATTGGAAACTAGATCTAGGCATTAAGTGTGCTTGTTGCTACTGGGGTGTCATTTCTTTTAGACCCTCTCCACTGATAGCAAAAGAATGTTTCTATTTGCCCATGTGTATAAAAAAAAGTATATGATCACACAGGTTATATGCACATACTGTGCCATTTTATATCAGGGACTAGAGCATCTGCAGATTTTGATATTCACAGGGGTCCTGGAACCAGTCCGAGGGATGACTGTATGTTAGGTGTAGCAGATTGCACATAAAAAGTATTCTTGGTTTACAGAAAAACTGAGAAGATCTAACAGAGAAAACACCATTTTCTCCTATTACTTACATCTTATATTAGTATGATACTAATATATCCACGATATCTATGCATACTGCTACCTATGCATACTTCCACATGTAAACATCTGCATCTACAATAAGCTAAACAGGAGTCCATACTGATGTCTCCAACTCTAGTCCTTTTGCACATGGATCATTCTGGCTTCCTGCCCTGGCTTATCCCACTCCAACAGTGAGAAACTTGGCCCCAACCATCTGTCCTTCATTTGCTTAATCATCCCTTTCCTTTATATATGTCTAGCAGTATCGGAATTGTTAACCCAGCTGGGTATGCTTTCCATTTCACACGTTCTTCTAGAACTTTAGCACTTCCCAATCAAGAGGTGGACTCTAGATCCCCTCCCTCTTAAAGCCTTTGTGACTGTCTTGATCAAGAGGACAGTGTAAGTGACACAGTGGGATTTCTGAGGCTGACGATAAAACAGCATACTCTTTGGTCTTGCAGTTTGGGGACACTCACTCTTGCAACCCAAGAGTCACCATGCTGGGAGGAATCCTGAACATCCTTGGAGAGGCCTAAGTGACAGGAATTGAGGCCTCTGACCCGCTCCTAGGCCAGGAGATGCTGACCACTTGCCAGCCATAGAAGTGAGCCATCTGGAAGGTGGATTGTCCAGCCCCAGTTGTCCAAGCTGAAGCTGAGACAAGCCACCCCACAAGCCCTACCCAAATGGCAGATTCATAAGCAAAGTAAATGACCAGTGCTGTATAAGCTACTACATTGAGGACCACTTGTTATGCCACAGTCGACCAACTGACACCTTAGGCCACTGAGATCTTGGGATTGCCAGCTAACTTCTTTCAGACTCAGTTTTCTTATTTGTAAAATGGTACTTTAATACTCATCTTCCAGAACTGATATGTATTTGAGCAAGAAAACATGGATGCAGAGCCTGGAGCCCAAAGGGCAGTTATAGCAATCAGCTCACCGATCGGTACCATCCTTGGGGGTTCCTCGGCCGCCCCAGCCGCAGTAACAGCCGTAGAAGCCATAGTTTGTCAGGGCATTCTTCCCTGTCACCTTCTCGATCATTGATTTTAGGTCCAGCAAGCCTCCTTGCACAGCAGGCACACCTGGAAGATAGCCCATGTCCCCAGGTGACACCCAGGCAGCCCAGCCCTGCTTTAGGCCCACTGCCCAACATCTCCTACCTTTTCTCCCACCCAGGGCTTCGAGGGACCTGTGTGTCTCTTTTTTATTCTCTCAATTAGTGGGAAGGGAGGTGCAAGCAGTATGGAGAATTGGTTCAGAGTTTGGAATTGAAAAATGAGCAGACCTGGGTTCAAATCCTGGCTCTGCCACTAATTCAAAGTATGGTATTGAAGGAAGTCAGAGCCTCAGTTTAATCATCTGGAAAACGGCGACCCAAAATTAGCAGCTGCATCTTGGAGTTATCATGAGGGTTAAAATAAGATTAAGTATGTAAATTTTGAGCACGGTAGCAGACACAAAGTAAGTGACCATGACATATAAGGTATAATTCATAATGTATCTGCTTGAAGCAGGCAGACAGGAGTTTCCTGTCTCTCTTGGCAATACATCCCTCTTCCCCACCACTCCCTCCCCTCACACCCTTTAGAACATAAGGCAGAGAATCTAAAAGCAGGATAGGACTCTTAAAAATCGCTGAAGCCAGTTCCCTCATCTTACAAACGGGAAACTGAGGCATGGAGGGAAAAGGTGCCCTGTCCAGGGTTTCACAGCGAGCCCAAGGCTCTCTGCTGCACCAGGCCTCCAGCTCCCCCTGGGATCTCCAGGAATCTCCAGGGATCTGGCAAGACATCAAAGAGCAGGACAGCCTGTCAGGGGGTTGTTGTATATACGGTCACAGGGCTGCAGGATGGGACTAAAGCCATCTGTACAGTCACTTCCCAGCTGGACAAGCCTGCGCTGAGAATGACCCAGGAATCATAGGCTGGGATATTTAGATAAGAGTTTTGATTTTTATTTGGATTGATTTGGGGATTTTTAAAATCTTATTTTATTTGCATACAAGGAAAAAATCTGCCTTGTACATTTGCCAGCCACATAACTTCCATGTCCAAAACCTTTACACAGCTGAGGTACAATATCTCCTAGGACCCTGCCACAGCCTTATGCCTTAAGCATGGACTGCATTAGCCCATGCCAGACGAGGAAGCAGAGGCTCGGAGGCGTGAAGGTTCCTGCTGACGTCTATGAAGTCAGTGCAGAGCCAAGATTCAAACCCAAGTCTCTACAACCTCAATGGCTGGTGTCCTTTTCACTACCCTGTTACTCCCATGGGGTAGAAGTTCATTCGGAGGTCATGGGGCCAGCACTTACTACAAGCCAGGAACCAAACCAGTGGGAGGAAGCCCTTCATCTCTAGGGTTCTGGAAAAGAAAACACATCCCACAACAGGTCTATCAGGCAATGCCCCTGTGGCCCATTCAGATCCCACCCTGGCTCCCCATCAGGCCCTGCCTATTCCACTCCCCATCATGGTGGGCAATAAATGAGGCGAGTCCAGCCAGAAAAGACGAGGCAAAAAAACTATAGGTCCACTGAGGGCCCTGGAGGCAGAGGGGATAATGGAAGCATTTGCAGGTACACTGTCCCTGCTACCAGTGCACTCTTAGCCACACACACCCCAGACATACTCACCCTGTTGGCAACATGGCTAAAAGGGACCAGAGAATGGGCAGGATTCTTAAATGGAGATTTGGTGGCATACGTGGAGAAGCAGGACTTGATAGAACCTAGACATGGCCTTTGATGAAAGATGCAAGACGGAAGAAACAAATTCCTGGACAGACAGCACTTGACGCCCACAGCAGGAGGGCAGGAGGAAAGCCGATGATTCTATGTCTCATACTCCTTTTAGCTCACAGTGCTGTAGTTGCCTGTTTTCAAGGATGTTTACCCTGATGGTTCTTTGCAGGCAGAGGCTGGGCAGATGCACCCCTCTATTCTAACACTGAGAATAGTGCCTGGCCCAGAGTAGGTGCTCAGCAGTGAAGCCTGGGCACCCACAATGTGCCAGTGGCTTTCAAGGCCTGGTTATGGCTCTTATGGGCCCCAAGCGCTTTTGCCTTTGTAGCTATCTTTCTGCTGTATCTTTATATTTATCTCTATATTCACATGATTATTTTTGACACCTATGTTGGTATAAAGAAAAACATAATCCAAGCTGGATTTATTATTATATGTTCATTATTATTATGTTCATTTCTTTCCTCTTGATTTAAAAGAATTTATCAAATTAAGACACTGTCCTGGGACCCAGGCACTATGTCTCCCTAAAGAATAAGTCAACCCTGGGGGCTCATGAGAGTGCTGCAGGGTAGGTATCACTGTCTTCATTTTGCCCCTGGGAAAATTGAGGCTCAGAAAGCTCTGGGACCTTGCCAGAGGTCACACAGCCATTAAGCAGTGGAGGCCGGATTTGAGCCCCGTCCTTCTGTGCCCCTCACTGCACCACACAGCCTCCCTTCCCAGAGGCATGAATCCTTTGAGGGGTCTGTGCTTGTTCCTTCTCGTGCTCTACCTCTCAGGCCAGAGCCCTTGGCTTCACTCCTTAGAATCTGTCTTTGGTAAAAACAGCCATTGCCAGCCTAGAGTCCAGGAAATTCCATGTGTCTCAAGCCAGCACCTGATTCTAATTTGGCTTCTCAGAGGTTCCTTACCGGCAGCTGCCTGATTCCCTTCCTCCCAGGATCCAAAGTCCTTGTTTATCCACAGCTGGGCAGGCCTGGGGCTCTCCCCTTCAGTGCTCTGTTGTCTCAAGTCCCTGAGTTGAATGGTCGCTTGTGCCAGAGCTCTGCCTGAACTCCTGGCACCTCCCAAGACGTGGCCTCCAAATATGCCTCAGACTCCCTGGGGCTCCCGCCATTGTCCAGTAGCAACTCTGAGTTCCAAGAACATTCCTGAGGGTTCTGTCCACAGCTGGCCTCCATGTCAACCCTTGTCTGGCAGCAACTCTGAATCCCAAGAACATTCCTGAGGGTTCTGTCCACCCATAGCCTCTGCTCCAAGGGCTCCAAACAGCCAAAGAAATGGCCCTAGACACCATCATTCCACACCAATCTTTCTCTGCCGCTCCCTGGAGCCTGCAGCACAAGGACACCAACTGCCACTTGCTGGGCATTTCTGGTGTGCCAAACACTATGCACTATCTCTCTAAACCCATCAATGACCTTGTCAGGCCTGGTGTCTGTCCTTTTAAACAGCCACTTGTTGAACGAATAACAGTTGTTGATTTTACAGATAAGGAAATTGAGGCTCAGGCAGATTAAGTGACCAGGACTGTCAATCTATTTCCTTGACTGACTCTACTCCACTGCCTCTTAGCATCCTTAGGCACTAAACATGCTTTCGATTTTCTGTATTTTAGGACGCTTTGACATCTTGGAGGCCAGAGACAGCCTGCTCCTTCCAGGGCTAGTTAATTCCTAGACACCTCACATGGCTTCTCTGTGAGCATGACTTTCACGTGCAGACCGACTGTGACAGTAGGTAGCTGGTCAGACAGGAGCGGGACAGGAACGTCAGACAACCATCAGGTGATGGGCAGGCAGTTGTTAACCGTCTCTCTAAAATAATAACTGGTCACAGCCAGCATCAGGGAAAGGCAGTCTCCCAATAAACAGGAACAGCTGAAGCTGGTGGTGAGCAACTTCCAGTCAGATCTCAGGAGTTGGGTGAGTGGGCTCACACATGCTCATGAAGAGGCAAAATGGCAGAGTTTAACTGGTATATGACCTGCTAGGGATGTTCGGCTGGTAAGGGAAGAACGCCTCAAGGGAGCACACGTACAACGCCAGTAAACACACTGCGCATGCTCCCTCCCAAGGGCTAGCAGGTCGGTGGATAAGGAAAACAAGACCCCGGAAGTATGCCAATGTATAAAACCCCAAGTCAAAGGTCAAACAGAACCCCCGAATCTCTCAAGTCGCCTGGTTGGCCCCCCTTCCAAGTATACTTTACTTCCCTTCATCCCTGCTCTAAAGCTTTTTAATAAGCTTTCACTTCTGCTGTGAAACTTGCCTCAGTCTCTCCTTCTGCCTTATGCCCCTCAGTCAAATTCTTTCTTTTGTCTCACTCTGTTGCCCAGGCTGGAGTACAGTGGCACCATCTCGGCTGACTGCAACCTCTGCCTGCCGGGTTCAAGCGATTCTCCTGCCTCAGCCTCCCAAGTAGCTGGGATTACAGGTGCCCGCCACCATGCCCAGCTAATTTTTTGTATTTTTAATAGAGACAGGGTTTCACCATGTTTGCCAGGATGGTCTCGATCTCCTGACCTCATGATCCACCCACCTCGGCCTCCCAAAGTGCTGGGATTACAGGCATGAGAATTCTTTCTTCTGAGGAGGCAAGAACTGAGGATGCTGAGGCCTGTATGGATACACCCCACTGCTGACACAGCCAGTCCCTTGGCACACCCAGGTCACCTTTCCCTCACCCTCACACTCTAAGCCAAGGCTTCTCCTGCCCTAAATCATCCAAGAGCCAGACACTGGACAACTAGAGAAGCCTGGAGTCCCGCTGACCTGATTCAAACTGGCCAGTCCTAAACTGTGTCTCCTGCCCTACCAGCCTTCCCCAAAGATCACAGCAAAGGCCCTGGGCGATGCTTCCCATGGCTCCTCCTGACCTGCCAACCTGTCACTTCCTGTGTGCCCCTGGGTGGGGATCACGCCCTCTTCTGGGAGCTGTAAATAACAAGCTATCTTTTAAATGGCAATCATTTCTTGATCTGTTGGCCTCCCCATACATGGAGAAAACCAACCTCCCAGGTGCATTTGAGAACACCCTGGAAAGAGTAAAAAAGCAGTTTCATGGTGGTGGTGGTGGCAGAGGCGTGGAGTGGCTGCCCTGAAGAGTGGACAGCCATTCCACTCAATCGAGCCCAAAGTGGGCCCCAGGAGGAGGATGTGGGCTCAGCTATTTTAATCAAACCACCACAGAGAGGAAGTGCATAGCCGCGAGAGAATTTCGGAGGAGGGCAGCGGTTGCAGTAATGAGAGGGGAGAAAATAGAGACGGACAGCCCAAAGGAAGATGTGGAGGCTGGGACATGGCCAGGTCGCCAAGGGACGGGTCCCCCAAGTCCACATGCAGCAGCTCCAGGACCTCCCAGTTCACGTCTCCTAGCTGGAAAGAATGCACAGTGCGGAGCCTCACAGCACAGACACCTCCTGCTGTCTGTGAGGGAGGTGATGGGGATTCACCCCTCTCCAGGCTCTGCTCCCCTGACCAAGTGGGACAGGTGTTTCCTCTCATAGCCCCTCTCTCGGCCCTGCTCTCTGCCTCCCTCAGGCAAAGCAGCCCCAAAGATGAGATTCCTCACCAGTGAGATCTTTTCTCCGTCCTCAGGCCCACGGAAGAGGCCGAGGCTGGGCCCGCCTGCTTTTAAGGACCTCTCTGTCACCTCCCACACTCCTGCATGGGCCAGCTCCAAGATTCCTGGTAACTCGCATAGGAAGGTCTACTTCCCCTCACCTTGGCACGACCCCTGGGGAATTTTTTCCACTGCGTATTCAGAAGTTGTTTCTTTTCGTGGTTTTTTTTTTTTTTTTTTTTGAGATGAAGTCTCGCTCTTTCGCCCAGACTAGAGGGCAGTAGCCCTATCTTAGCTCACTGCAGCCTCTGCCTCCCTGGTTCAGACAATTGTCCTGCCTCAACCTCCTAAGTATCTAGGATTACAGGCGCATGCCACTACGCCTGGCTAATTTCTGTATTTTTAGTAGAGACGGGGTTTTGCCATGTTGGTCAGGCTGGTTTCGAACTCCTGACCTCAAGTGATCCACCCACCTCAGCCTCCCGAAGTGCTGGGATTACCGCCACAGAAGCAGCTGGTTTCTGAAGCAGGTCACAGTGCCCAGGTGGCTATCAGAGAGATGGTGATCAGTCGGGCTTGGGCCACCCATGATCCAGGGCTCTTCCCCGCCAAGAACAGGAACCCTGGAATCCCCCTCCAGGGCACGGCCTCCCTCCCACCCACCACACTAGGTCTTTGCCAAGTCCCCGAGCCCTGGGCTCCTGCTCAAATTTCATCCTGTCTCGCTCAGCCTCAACCCAGGAACGGCCAGGGAAGACAGGCAGCCTGGCTCCCGGACTTGAAGCTTTGTCCCCGTCCTCTTCCTGTTGTTCCTAACTTGCCAACCCCCAACTTTTTCTGCCCCATTCCTGAGCTGGGGTGACTCAGGAGATGCCTGTAGAAACACCACAGAACGTTGCCTGCCACGTCCAGGTGGTAGCCCTTTTTTGGCACCTGATTCCGTGCCAACTTCCTACAGGTCTTCCCTCAGGGAAGGGGAAAGTGCCAGGCTTGCAGTTAGAGAGATGCAAGCTGGAGTCCCAGCTCAGCCACTTAGTATCTGTGTGAGCCTGGGCGAGTCACTACATTTCTCTATTCTTCATGTAAAACATGAGAATTATGAGCCCCTCCAGCCGCAGAGGCTCCTGGTGAGGAATGTACTACGTAAAACAAGGCACAGGTGGGTCAGGCACAACGGCTCACCCTGGGAGGCTCAGGTGGGAGGATGGCCCAAGCCCAGGAGGTCAAGGTTGCTGTGAACGATGATCACACCACCGCACTCTAGCCTGAGCAACACAGCAAACCCCTGTACTCTATTAATGAATAAATGAATACATAAAAATAAAAAAAGGTATATAGACTAATGTCAGTTGGGGAAGTGTGTGGCCCAGTGGGTAACATTACAGGTTCTGTATCAGCTCCAAGTCCTGGGTTCAAATCCTGGCTTCCTCACCACTGGCCACATTGCCTCAGGACTGACTGAAGCTCACCTGCCTCGAAGAGCTGTTGTTAGGATTAATTGAATTTATACATGTATAACTTAGAGCCATAGCAAATGCAGAGTAATGCTAATAAACCAATGACAGCTCACCTTCTAGAGTGTTTTCACAAGACATAGGTAGCTACTAGTATTCTCCATTTTCTACTTCTGTTAATTCCGCCCCTCACCCCACTACCCCACACACACTTTTTTGAGAAGACTTGGATTTTTTTTTTTTTTTTTTTTTTTTTTTTTTTTTTTTTGAGACAGGGTCTGTCTCTGTCCCCCAGGCTGGAGTGCAAAGGCACAATCACAACTCACTGCAGCCTCCACCTCCTGGGCTCAAGCCATCCTTCCTCCTGCCTCTGCCTCTCAAGTAGCTGAGACTACAGTGGGCACCACCATGCCTGGCTAATTTCTTTGTTTTCTTTCTTTTTTTTTTTTTTTGTGAGATGAAGTCTCACTCTGTCGCCCAGGCTGGAGTCTAGTGGCACAATCTCGGCTCACTGCAAGCTCTGCCTCCTGGGTTCACACCATTCTCCTGCCTCACCCTCCCGAGTAGCTGGGACTACAGGGGCCCACCACCATGCCTGGCTAATTTTTTGTATTTTTAGTAGAGACGGGGTTTCACCATGTTAGCCAGGATGGTCTCGATCTCCTGACCTCGTGATCTGCCCACCTCGACCTCCCAAAGTGCTGGGATTACAGGCGTGAGCCACCGCGCCCAGTCTCTTTGTGCATTTTTTATAGAGTTAGGGTCCCACCATGTTGCCCAGGCTAGTCTCGAATTCCTGGGGTCAAGTGATCCTCTCACCCGTGCTTCCCAGAGTGCTGGGATGACAGGCATAAGCCACTGTACCCCGCCAAAGACTTGGATTTTTGGGTCCTGCCTCTCCTTGCTGTTCTCTTCTTTTTCTCTCCCTCTCTCTTGTCATGGTAGCGTCAGAGAGAAGTCCTTCCTTAAGGTCCCCATGAATCCTTCTCTTCCTAGGACTAACAACTGGGCTCCCAGAAGAACCCTGTGAATTCAAGTCAATACCAAAAATATTTATGAAGTATCTACTGTGTGCCAGGCACTGGGATCCCACGGTGAATGAGACAGAACTTGTGCTTTCACAGAGCTGCCCTTGTGGCTGGTGGGAAACAGATAGTGAAGACAGAAGTAAACATAGATGGTGTCTGGCGGTGATCGGAGCCATGGGGAAGCATCCTTTCCCCGTCCTGTATTTTCATTTCTCCTTCTCAACCAGTGTCCTCCCCCACCTACGAACACACACCTGCCCCGCCATTCTCAACCAAACAAAACCAAGCCACAAAAAGGAAAAAAAATAACCCCTTGCCTCTGGTGACAATTCTACCTCTTTTTTTCTCTAAAAGCCAAATTTCTAAACAGAGAAGCCTGCCCTTCATCATCCCCCACTCTGAACCCTTCGCTGCCTGGCATCTGCTGCATCCTTGAGCTTGCTCTCAGGGACCCCCAAAGCCTGGCATAACTTGCTCTCAGGGACCCCAAAGCCTGGCATAGCCCAAGCTTGGGGTCACCCCTCGGTCCCTCAGGACACTCATCTGGAAGTCCATCTCCTCCTTCTCAAAACTCTCTCTCCCTCTGGGCTTCACAAGGCTGCACTGTGCCAGCTGACCTCCTGTGGCTAATCCCCCCCTCCCATCTCTGTTGGCCCCCCAAATGCAGGTGTGTTTGTGGGACTTGACCTTTGGAGTTGCACTTCTCTGTCTCAGCCACTCTCTGGCTGAGCTCATCTGAGTTCAGGGATTTAGCTCTTATTTCTATGCAGGCATCCAGGGCATCCCAGACAGAGCAGTTTGGCCCTAGCTTTGACTCAGCAAACAATGCTTAATGAAGGAATGACTGAATACAGGAACCAGGAGAAAGCACAATGTCAGATCCAAGATCCAACGTTGGAGAGACGTGTATTCAAATCTGCGTCTCAGCTGTGACCACCTGTGTCCACCTGAACCAGCTTTTTCACCTCTTTGGGTCTCAGTTTTATCTGAGTAAAATAGGATAATCATAGAACCAGCCTCGCTTAGTAACGCTGATAATTCAATGAGATAAGTCAGGCAGAGGGCCCCAGGACAGTGCCTGGCACCCTGTAGGTGCTCAATAAGTCGTAACTACCATAAATATTATTGTGATTATGTCTTTCCAGTAAACTGAGAACTCCGTGACGGTAGGCTCTGTGTCTGCTTCACCTCTGTAACCCAGCACTTGGCACATAGTAGGTGCTCAGTAAGAGTTTGCTGAGTGAATGCATGTCTCCTCTGGCTCCAGCTCCATTCTAACCCCATTGGCCAGTCCACACGTTAAATATGATTACACAGAAATAGATAGATAGACAGATGGATAGGTAGATAGATAGATAGGTAGATGATAGATAGATAGATAGATAGATAGATAGATAGATAGATAGATAGGGTCTAATATTCTATCCCAATAACCCTTGGGAACCTCAGAACTAAATTCACTGTCCCCTCAAAACTCAGTCCTTCCCAGTTCCCCTTTCTTGGTAATGGATCCAACCATTCACACTTCAGTGATTAAAAATGCCCCAGCCACTTCCACCTCCAATTGAATGGAAGCTTCTTGAGGGCAAAATTCTCCTCTGATCCATTTCTGATCCCAGCACCTAGAACAATGTCTGACCCATTATAGATCCCCAAGAAGTATTTGTAGAACAAATTAAACATCACATAAACACACTTGTTCTCTGTCATTTGCTGGGTCTATCACGTGCAGGCTCGCCCCAGGGCTAAAGCCCTGCCAAGGGTAGCCATGGAAACCTGGACACTCCCTCACCCTGAGAACCCTAGCTGCTGAGATATCCCTGGCCTTGTCAAATGGTTTGCTGGCACATGGAACAGGATTACCCAGGGCTCACTGGCAGAAAGTCTACATCAAGTCTTCCTCCTTCAGGAAGTCTTCCATGATCCCTCCTTCCACAGGGAGCTTACCTGTCTCTGGAATGTTATAGAACTCATCCGATATGCCGTCCACTCTGGCATTTCCTGTTGGAGGGGATTACAAGGCTGATGGCTCAGAAAGGAATGAAGGAAGAACTTGGTCTTTAATGAACATTTGCTATGCCACAAGTGCAAGGCAAGTTCAGCATTCATGGTATTCCTTAATTCTCACAAAATCTCCTGGGGCATTATGATCCCAGTGTGTGAGCAAGGAAACAGAGGAGTAGATGTTATGTAGCTCGTCCAAGGTCACACAGCTAGTAAAAGGAGGACCCAGAATCATACACCTGACCTATCTGTCTGTCAAATCCGTGTTCTTTACAAAAAAGGGTTGAGACCCAATAAGGATATAATTATTGGGATTTTCACAAGACCTCTAACCAGAGAGTCACGTGGTTTCCTCGTAAACAAGGCGGAAAAGTGAGAGCTGAGGTACAGTTGGTTAAGTGGGTTCAATGTTCCAATAATTGCTGATGAGTAGAACTGGATTTTTGGTTATAAACTTTCAGGCCAGGGCTCCATACAGCCCCAGGAAATGCTTTGCTTGGTCTACACGGTGCTTTAAAAAGACAAAATGGAATTAGCTGCCAATGTATAAATGCTAAGAGATCTTAGACAGAAATCCACATTTCTAGGCCAGTCACAGTGGCTCACGCCTGTAATCCCAGCACTTTGGGAGGCCAAGGCAGGCCTGAATTGAGGTCAGGAGTTCGAAACCAGCCTGGCCAATGTGGTGAAACCCCGTCACTACTAAAAAGTACAAAAATTAGCTGGGTGTGGTGGCAAGTACCTGTAATCCCAGCTACTTGGGAGGCTGAGGCAGGAGAATCGCTTGAACCTGGGAGACGGAGGTTGCAGTGAGCCGAGACGGCGCCACTGCACACCAGCCTAGCGGAGAGAGTGGGTCTCAAAAAAAAAAAAAAAGAGAGAGAGAGAGAGAGAAAGAAATCCGCATTTCTACATTTCCATATTTCCATTTCCAGCTTCTCTTTAAAAGATCTAGCAATCCTTGGTCTGGACCCCTACATGGCAACAACTAGCCATTGCCGAGAAGTAGCTGCCCCCATATACAGGGTATCTGTTTCACTCTGCCCTAGTCCTCAACCACTCTCTACAGTCTTAGGTCCAGTCTGCCTCACAATTGCTCTCTGCTGGAGGAATCTCTGGTCAGCCCTCATAAACCCATACAAGCTACACACCATGGACTGAGGCTGAATGCATGGTGCTGGTGCCCTGGAACCACCACTTATTAGCTCTGTGACCTTTGGCAAGTGTCTTAACTGCTCTGTGCCTTAGTTCACCATCATGAATAATAGGGTAAATAATTTTGCCTGTCTCATCTCTATGTTCTGAGTTGATACACAGCAGGTATTTAGGCACATAGCAAGGTCTCAATAAATGTTGGGTTTTTTTTTTTTTTCATTTTGTTTTGTTTTGTTTTTTGAAACACCCAGGCTGGAGTGCAGTGGCACCATCTTGGCTCACTGCAAGCTCCACCTCCTGGGTTCATGCCATTCTTCTGTCTCAGCCTCCCAAGTAGCTGGGACTACAGGTGCCTGCCACCACACCTGGCTAATTGTGTGTGTGTGTGTGTGTGTGTGTATTTTTAGTAGAGACGGGGTTTCACCATGTTAGCCAGGATGGTCTCAATCTCCTGACCTCGTGATCCACCCGTCTCGGCCTCCCGTAGTGCTGGGATTACAGGCGTGAGCCACTGCGCCCAGCCAAATGTTGGTTATTTTTAATGGGATGGTGGGACATGCCCCCAAGTGACTGCTCGGAAACTTTCTTCAAGTGTTTAGTAGGAATTCAGGAATGGTGGGAAGGACTGGCCAAAGAGATGGAGCTGGGTAGGTCATAAAGGCCCTTGGGTGTCAGGCTAAGGAGGTTGGATCTTGATCTTGTCCTGATCTTGATCAAGAGCAAGATAACCTGAGTTCAGTAAGAAGAGAGTGAACAGGCCCTGTCCAAAGACCTCCAAAGCTGAAATGCACAAGGAGAGGGTGGGTAACACAGTTCAGCAATCACATGCGTGACCCCCAAACCCAGTACCTGTCACATCACAGAAGCAGTGGTTGTCTTTGGCGGTGATGGCAGGAGTGTGGTGCCCAGAACAAGGGCTCCTAGCAGCCCACACCCAGAGGGATGTGCCTGGTCCTGGCCCTGCATGTGAGCAGGCTTAGGAGGTGTCTGGATCATAGGAGACAGAAGAGAGGGAATTGGGGCTGACTTGGGTTTGGAAGGTAGCTGGGGGTACCCAGTCTGTCTCCAAATCTCTGAAGGGCTGTGGGGAGTAGGAGGAATCAGAAACTGTCCCATGTGGCTCCAGATTGCGGAATAAACACCCACCAGGCACCGACGCACTAAGCAGTCAGATTTTGGCTCAATGCAAGAACGTTTTTCTAACAGCTCATGTGTCCTGGGAATTGAATGAGCTGTCTTGGGAGTGGTGAGTTTCCTCTCCCCGGAAGGCACTTTTATTTGCCACTTTTAGGAAAAGAAATGTCGCATGGGAGGTGGGCACTGAGTGGGTGGGATATGCCCCCGCTCGACTTCTCAGGAAAAGGAACTTAATCTTTAAGTGCTGGAAACACCCAAAATGCAAACGAGATCTGTCAAAGCTCATGAAGTCAGCTTTGTCAGTTACAAAGCCTCGGTTCTATCCTGTAAAAAATGTTTTTAAAATTACATTTTGTCAAGGTTCAAAAAGAAAGAAAACTCATGAGCTCTTCGGTTGCTCCATAACGTGGAGATAGCTGTCAACTATTCTGTGCTCCCTGCCCTGTAGGGTCCCCTCCCTGCAACATTTTATGCAGGTTGGAGTCATGTGCAGATATGTTGCCAAAGCAATGACCAGTATGAGAGAAGTGGATGGGCTCCAGGATGCCCGTGGGGTCTGACACTTTGTGCTCTGGAATTGACTTATTCTTGAACTCTCTGAGCTTTTCCAGCCACAGCTGTTGCATTTCCTGCTCCCCCTGCCTAGAACACTTAGTCCTTGATTCTTTATCCTCCAGGTCTCGCCTTAAACGTCACCTTCTCCAGGAGGCCTCCCCTGACTACCTACCCAAGGTCACCCTGTTTTTCCCCTTCATGGCACCGACCATCATCTTTAACTCTCTTTAACTTACTTGTTTATGGCTCATGTACCTTATGCCTTCCCCTAGAATATAGGTATCTGAGGGCAGGAAACATATTCATCTTGTTCTTTGTGATATTATCAGCAGGTAGCAGAGGGCCTAATATATATATACATATATGTGTATGTGTATATATAAAAAATGTTTATATATAAATTTTATTTTATATAATTA
>NW_016814761.1:3219209-3242715 GCF_001698545.2 Rhinopithecus bieti | reverse complement strand
ATATATATATATATATATATATATATTTTAGATGGAATCTCCCTGTGTCGCCCAGGGAGTGCAGTGGTGTGATCTTGGCTCACTGCAACCTCCGCCTCCCTGGTTCAAGTGATTCTGCTGCCTCAGCCTCCTGAGTAGCTGGGATTACCACGCTGGGCTAATATTTGTATTTTTCATAGAGATAGGTTCACCATGTTGGCCAGGCTAGTCTCGAACTCCCGACCTCAAGTGATCCGCCCGCCTCAGCCTCCCAAAATGCTGGGATTACAGGCGTGAGCCACCACACCCGACCCCTAATGCGTATCTGGTAGCTGATAATTATTTGTGGAATAAAAGAATGATGGGATGGATGAACCAATTAAATCTGGAAGTAGAAGCAGCCCCATGTGGGTTTCAGCCAGGCCATAAATTGGCAGCTTCCTGTAAAGATACACACAGCTAGTTCCATCTGGGTGTCAGCCTAGGATGCACATGCAGCTTATACATATGTTACAGCTGTTGGTTAATAACAGGCTCAATTTCAACTTTCACCATAACTGTGGCTAAGAAGGCAATCCACACACCAACTTCATAGCAAATACATGTTTTATCTTTGAAAAATGTAATCCATTAAACTATTCACTCTTAAGACATCTACCATGAACTAACCTTCCTTTCTGTCTTCGTTTCTGTTATTTTCCCTCCACCTAAAATTCTCTCCACTCTCTTTTTCTAACTGGTTAAAGCCTACTTGTTTTTCCACATGGTAATGTCCCTTCTTTTTCTGAGGGAGAAACCCTAGGAAAAGCTGTTACTCTGCCTGGCAAGATCACAGATGGTGCCCAAGGTTCCAGGCTCACGAGCTTGAATCATCTGCAATTCAAGGCCACTCCACCTGTCTCAATCCCAATCCAACCCAGCAAATGTTTCTTGAGCAATTTTGTGGGCAGAGGTCCCATTAGGCAGTACGAGGACCAAATGCAAAGTGAAATCCACCAGTGCAAGCACCGAAGAGTTTCTAACCTAGTTTCTGTCTGTTAGGACAGGGGACATGGGAACAGGCCTTCAGAACGTCCGTCACGTCTAGAATAACATTGAAACTCTTTCCCTGGACCTAAGAGGAGGTGCCTCCTCTTTTGAGACACCTTCCCTGATACCTCCATAGCAGAGTTCATGGCTTCCTCCTTTTCTCCTGGGTCAATCTTCCTAACCTCTGTAACAGCACATAGCACATCCACCCAAGTCAGAGGCACCTGTCTCCCTTCACAGAACATGGCCCCGCACCTACTCCAGCCTTGCCTTATACCAACCCTAAAGCATTCCTGGGAAGAAGCCAGATGTGAAGGCTTTTAGTTCCTTAAACCCACTAATTTCAATCTCTCTCTTTCTCTTTCTCTGTCTCTCTCTTTCTCCCTCCCCCTCTTCCCTTTTCATCTGTTATTCCCTCCCTTTCTTCTCTTACTCAACTCCTACTCATCTTTGTAAACTTAACATACTTATCATTCGATAACTATTTAGCAAGCGCCTATTATGTGCCAGGTGCTGTTCTAGACCCTGGGGATACAGCAAAGAGCAACACAGCTGAGAACCCTGCCCTCATGGCAGAGCTTGCATTCTGGAGGGAGAAGACAGAAATAGACAAGCAAATAAGTAAAATGTACAGCTTGTTAGGTGGTGATCGATGCAATGGAGAAAAATAAAGCAGGGAACAGGGTAGAGTGCTGAGTGTGTGTGTTTGGGGATGGGGACGAGGACTGTTGATGGTAGGAGTGGTTACTTTGTTTATTTATTTATTTAGACAGTCTTGCTCTGTCGCCCAGGCTGGAGTGCAGTGGCACGATCTCAGCTCACTGCAACCTCTGCCTCCCAGGTTCAAGCAATTCTCCTGCCTCAGCCTCCTGAGTAGGTGGGACTACAGCCGTGCACCATCATGCCCAGCTAAGTTTTGCATTTTTAGTAGAGAGAGGGTTTCACCATGTTGGCCAGGTTGGTCTCGAACTCCTGGCCTCAAGTGATCCACCCACCTTGGCCTCCCAAAGTACTGGGATTACAGGCATGAGCCATCGCACTGGCCTGGAGTGGCCACTTTAAACAGAGTGACCGAGAAAGGTCTTGCTGGGGAGGTGACACTTGAGTAAAGCCATGAAGGAGGTGAAGAAGCAAGTCATGGGGACATCCTAGGGGAAGAAAGCTCCAGGCAGAGGGAAGAGCAAATACAAAGGCCCCAGTGTAGGAGTGCACCTGTGAGCTGGGAAACATGGAAGCTGGGTCTACCTTTGCCAAAATGTCTTGTGAATCCATCGCTCTGACCTGAACTGGATCAACCCCCGTTCTGAGCTCTCCCAGTACCATGTGCTCTCTCTCTTCACAGCACCAATCATATTGTGTTGCAATGTCTCTCCCACCAGGCTGTGAGCCACCTGTGGACAGGGGTAGTGTCTTTTATTAATACTTTGACATCTTCAGTGCTCAGCGTAGGGCATGATACATATTTATTGATGAAATCAATCAACGAATGAACAAACTAGACTGTGAATCCTTGAGAGTGTCTCATTTATCTCTCCCTGGCAGCATCTGGCACTCTCTGTGTCCTAGGAAATGGCACAGATTGTGTCCTAGGAAAAAAATGTTTGTTGAATGGCTAATAAAAATAGCTGATGCCTTATTGAGCCCAGATACCACACTAAGTTCTTTATGGGGCTTCTCTCATTTTATCCCTAAGGTGGCCCTATGAGGTAGATATTACTACCATATGCGCTTTGTGGATTAGGACACTGAGGCTTGAAAAAAAGAAATGGCTCGAACCTGTACTGAGCTGGTCAATGACAAAGCTCGGAGTTGTCCTGATCCGTTTGACTCCCAAGGCCACGTATACTTAGCCCAAAGCTAAACCGCCTTCAGAGAGGGGAGCGAGAGAGAGACAGAGAGACTGAGGGAGGGAGGAGGACGATCTCCCTATAAGGGCATCTCACCCATCTCGGTTTCTTTCTGTGTGTACCGAAGTGTCTGGCACACAGTGGATTCTCTCAACAGTTAAGGGATGTTAAATAGATGTTGGCGAGTTCTCTCCCTAAAGGGGAATATTTGCCTGTGGTTTAGGTTAAAAAGAAATCCAAGCAAGGCCTGATTAACGTAAACACAAGCCCTAACTCAGCCTATTCATAGCTCTCCCTGCTTTTGCCCGTAATTTTAGGTATGACCTTCCGGTAACCTCCATCTTCCCTTGAGGTGTGGCCTGGCTTCCTTAAGAGCCAGCTCTCCAGGCCTGACAATGACAGGTGAAAGACCCAGCAGCCCTAGAGAAACTCCTTCAACAGAGGCTGTGCCTGCCCACCTCCCCCTGGGCCTCCTCTTGGGCTCTCCACACACCCCCTTCTCCAGTCTCTCCCTCCCAGCTGGCGTCCCTCCACAACCCCAATTTATGCAGCCCCCATCAGTAACTAACCTCTTTGGCCTGGCCTCAAATCCCGCTCTAGAGGTCTGCCCCCATGAGCAACCTCCTTGGGCAGACCCTGGAGCCCCAGGTCTTGCTGGCTCCCCGTCTCCAGTCGGAACATTGGGATCCACAGACCATGGATCCAGGAAGAATCAATTCTTGGGCTCCAGAATCTTAAAGCTGTGAGTGGGAGTGACCGATGATGAGGACAAACTCGGAGGAGGGGAGGAAAAACTTCTGCCTGGACCCAGCCGGGTAGAACCCTACTCAGCCCCCCACTGCCTTTGCAGAGGCAGGAAGTCCTGCATAATCAGGGCCTGTGACTGGCTGTCCTGCCAAAGGGGCTGGGCAGTTACCCAGAGAATTCCAATGAAGGTGGATTTGAGTCTTGAAATATCCAGGTCACGGCTTTAGCCACTTCACAAGCCTCTGCTAATCCCCTCAGCCAGAAGTAACCCCTACCTCGGTCCTGGGCTCAGAACCTTCTTAAGGCTCTGACAACCTGCTAAGTATCTTGACTATCTGAGTCCCTGGGAGCTCATCAGTCTTGGCGGGGACAAGAACACGAACACAATACTGTTTCTAGTATACAGTAAATCTATCTAATATGCAAATTTCCCCTATTGTCCCAATAATGGTTTTTATATCCAATATGTTGACTTTTTTCCGATCCAGAATCCAAACAAAAATCAGACATTGCATCTAATTATTGTGGCTCTTTGGAGTCCTTTAATCTAGAAAGTTCTTTAATCTGGTTTGTTTATTTATTTATTTATTTATTTATTTATTTATTTGAGCTGAGGTCTCACTCTGTCACCCAGGCAGGAGTGCAGTGGTGCAATCTCAGCTCACTGCAGCCTCAGCTTCCTGGGCTTAAGCGATCCTCCCAGTAGCTGGGACCACAGGCACATGGCTAATTTTTTGAATTTTTTGTAGAAACGGGGTTTCACCATGTTGCCCAGTCTGGTCTCAAACTCCTGAGTTCAAGTGATCCATCTGCCTCAGCCTTCCAAAGTGCTGGGATTACAGGGGTGAGCCACCAGGCCCAGACTTAATCTGGTCTGTTTTTTAAAATGACATTGAGGCTCTTGAATCCAGACCATTTGTCTTGCAGAATACTCACCAATTTGGATTTGCCTATTGCTTCCTCATGATTATCAGGTTAAACGTTTTTTGTAAGAATACTACATAGGCCAGATGAGGGGCGTGCACATTTTCAGCTCTACTAGTCATTCCCCAAATACTCTCTTCAATGGATGTGCCAGTTTACACTCCTAGTGGCACCATAGCCAGCACTCGATAATATCACATCTGTCGGTTCTTCTCTATCTGAGGAGTATAAAATTGTGTATCATTGTTTTCACTTGCTTCCCCTGGCTGTTGGTGCAACTGAGCATTTTTACATACACCTTATGGCCACTTGGATTTCTTCTTCAACGAATGGTCTGTTGGTATCTGTGCCAATTCTGGGCCTCTTTGTACTAATTTCCATCCGGGTCCTTCCTGGCTCTGCTCTGTTGGAGAAGGAGGTAGGGCGAGTGAGTTCCCTCAGGCTTCTGTATCAGCAGCTTCCAGGAGGCAGGACATTGGAGAACAAGACAAGTGTTTGCTATATATGTTGCAAATATATGCTGTAAGCATGCCAGTTGTCTTTTATTTATGGCATTTTTATAACATAAAAACTTTTGGCTGGGCTTGGTGGCTCACTCCTGTAATCCCAGCGCTTTGGAAGGCTGAGGTAGGCAGATCAGCTGAGATTGGGAGTTCGAGACCAGCCCGACCAACATGGAGAAACCCCATCTCTACTGAAAATATAAAATCAGCCGAATGTGGTGGCACATGCCTGTAATCCCAGCTACTCCGGAGGCTGAGGCAGGAGAATTGCTTGAACCCAGGAAGCGGAGGTTATGGTGAGCAGAGATCGTGCCATTGCACTCCAGCTTGGGCAACAGAGTGAGACTCCATCTCAAAAAAAAAAAAAAAAAAAAAACCACTTTTAACTTTCATGTCACACAAGTTATCAATCTGTGATGTTTAGTACCTTGTTTGCAAAGTCCTGCATGACTCTCTGATTGTGAGGTTAACAATATTTTTCTGAATATCTTTCTTCTATTGGTTCTAAATTTGGGGGTTTTACACTTAGGGCTTTAATCCTTTAATCCATTTGGCGTTTATTTTCATGTGTAGTATGAGGCTGAAATTTAGTTTTATTTACCCATAAGGAAAGTCAATGATTCCAACACCTTTTCTTGAACAGACCAATTTTTCCCCTCTGACTTTATTTTATTTTTATGTATTTATTTGTTATTATTATTTTTTTTTTTTTGAGATGGAGTCTCACTCTTGTCGCCTAGGCTGGAGTGTAATGGCACGATCTTGGTTCACTGCAACCTCCACCTCCCGGTTTCAAGCGATTCTCCTGCCTTAGCCTCTGGAGTAGCTGGGATTACAGGTGCCTGCCACCATGCCCTGCTAATTTTTGCATTTTTAGAAAAGATGAGGTTTCATCATGTTGGCCAGGCTGGTCACGAACTCCTTACCTCAGCAATCCACCCATCTCGGCCTCCCAAAGTGCTGAGATTACAGGCGTGAGCCACCACACCTGTTTTTTTTGTTTTTGTTTTTGAAACAGAGTCTCGCTCTGTCGCCCAGGCTGGAGTGCAATGGTGCAATCTCAGCTCACTGCAACCTCCACTTCCCAGGTTCAAGGAATTGTCCTGTATCAGCCTCCCAAGTAGCTGGGACTACAAGTGTACACCACAATACCCAGCTACTTTTTTGTATTTTTGTAAAGATGGGGTTTCACCATGTTGCCCAGACTGGTCTCGAACTCCTGAGCTTAGGCAATCTGCCCACCTCGGCCTCCCAAAGTGCTGGAATTACAGGTGTGAGCCACCATACCTGGCCTAATTACTATAATTTTTTTTAAGTCTTCATATATACTAAGGAAAATCCCTCTTCTCTCTTCTTTAGACATGTTTTGATTATTCTATTTTTCCAAGAGATAGGGTCTTGCTGGATGGGATGGCTCACATCTGTAATCTCAATACTTCATTTCAGTACTTTGGGAGACTGAGGTGGGATCACTTGAGACCAGGATTTTGAGATTAGCCTGGGCAACACAGGGAGACTCCATTTCTACCCAAAATTCAAAAATTACTTGGGCATGGTGGTGTGCACGTGTAGTCCCAGCTACTTGGGAGGCTAAGGTGGGAGGATCACTTGAGCCTCACTGGTAGAGGCTGCAGTGAGCCATGAACACGCTACTGCACTCCAGCCTGGGTGAAAGAGTGTGACCCTGTCTCAAAAAAAAAAAAAAAAAAAAAAAAAAAAAGAAAACAAAAAAAAGACAAGGTCTCACTCCGTCACTCAGGCTGGAATGCAGTGGTGTGATAATGGCTCACTACTGTCTCGAACTACTGGGCTTAAAAGATCCTTGCACCCAAGCCTCCCAAGTAGCTGGGACTACAGGCACGTGCCACCACAGCTGACTAAATTTTTTTTTTTTTTTAGAGTTGAGGTCTTGCTATGTTACTCTGTCTGCTCTGGAACTCCTGGCCTCAAGCAGTCCTCCTGTCTCTGCCTCCCAAAGTGCTGGAATTATAGGCATGAGCTACCATGCCTTGCCAAGAGCAATTAAATCAAAATAAAATAAAATAAAATGCCAATATCTTACACATGTATACAAAACAAAAAGCTTCTCTGGTACATAAAAAAACTTATAACTAGAGTAATAGACCAACAGGAATGATTCAATAGAAAGTTCGTAGGAGGCAGTCATGTGCTATAAAATGGTTTAACAATCACCTCTTGTAAGGAAGAGGGAAATCCCTGGTTTGTAGAGTCTGCCAATTTCTTCAGTGTAAATGCCCCCAGTATGGCCTATTCCAAGTTACCAACATGATACCACTAAATGTGGAGCTGGGAAAGTAAATGTTAAGTTGGGCTTTATTAAAATATGAAACTTCTGCTTTGTGAACAATACAAAAGTCACAGACTAAGAGAAATGCTTCCAAAACACGTATATGATAAAGGACTTGTATCCAAAATATACAGTGAACTCCTAAAACTCAAAAATAAGAAAATGAATAATTCAATTAAAAAATGAGTGAAAGATCTGAACAGACACCTCACCAAAGAAGACACACAGAGGACAGGTAAGCATATGAAAAAGCACTCAACATCATGTATCATTAGAAATTGCAAATCAAAATAACCATGACCTACCTATGAGGATGACTAAGATCCAAAACGTTAACACCACAAAATGCTGCCAAGGATGTGGAACAGGGACTCTCATTCAATGCCAGTGGAAATTCAAAATGGCACAGCCACTTTGGAAGACAGTTTGACAGTTTATTTTGTGCGTGTGTGCAGTGGCTATTCACAAGTGTGATTATAGCATACTCCAGTCTCAAACTCCTAGACCCAAGAAATCCCTCCTGCCTCAGCCTCCTGAGTAGCTGGGACTACAGGTGCATGCCACCACACCCTGCTCCAATTTGACAGTTTCTTTCAAAGCTAAATATAGTGTTACCATTCGATCCAGCAATTGTAAGTTATTTACCCAATAGAGCTGAAAACTTATGTTCACTCAAACACCTGCACACAAATGTTTACAGCAGCCTTATTCATCATTTCCCCAAACTGCAGGCAACCAAAATGTTTCTCAATAGGTGAATGTATAAACAAACTGTGATACGGCCATACAATGGGATGCTATTTAGCAATAGTGTAAGAAATAAGCTATCAAAAAGAAATAAGATATCAAATCACAAAAAGATATGGAGGAACATAAAGGCATAAATGAATTCAATCTGAAAAGGATATATACAGTGTAACTCCAGCTACATGACATTCTGGAATAAGCAAAACTACGGAGACAATAGAAAGATCAGTGGTTGCCAGGGGGTTGGGAGGACAGAGGGATAAACAGGCAGAGCACAGAGAATTTTCAGGGCAGTGAAACTGTTCTGTAGGATATAGTGATGGTGGATACATGACATTATGTATTTGTCAAAACCCATAGAACTGTACATCACAAAGGTGAACCTTAATGTACACTAGGGGCTTTAATAATAATATATCAATATTGAGTCATTGATTTTAATAAGTGCGCCACACTAATTCATGATGCTAATAGGAGGAAAATCTATGCATGTGTTGGGATAAGGGGGCGGTATATGGGAACTCTATACAATTCTTCTGTAAATCTAAAGCTGTTCTAAAAAGAACCATCTATTAATTTAAAAAGAAATCCTATTGCCGTAAATGTCCTGAAGTTATTGCATGCATTCTCATTACATTGCAAGCATGGTAAATACTTTACTTTCTTCCTTGTTTCAGGTCCATTTTTTGTTTGACATGTTTTGGTGCTCTCGGGCAGTACATCTCAAATTTTCCTGTGTCTACAAGTCAACTGGGGGATTTTGCTAAGATGTAGATTGTGATCTACCGGGTCTGGGGAAAGCCTGAGATTTTACATTTTTAACAAGCTCCCTGGTGATTCCGATGGGGCAGGTACGACCACACTTGGAATAGCAGGACCTGCAAACAGACGAATAAGATTGGAGACCCAGACTCCACCCTTTGTACTCTGTTTTCTTTCTTTTTATTTTATTGTAGAGACAGGGTCTTACTATGTTGGCCAGGCTGGCCTTGAACTCCTGGCCTCAAGCAATCCTCCCACCTTGGCCTCCCAAAGTGCCGGGATTATAGGTGTGAGTTACCACGCCTGACCTTGTATTCAGTTTTCTTTTTTTTCCTTTTTTTTTTTTTTCCTTTTTTGACATGGAGTTTTGCTCTGTCACCAGGCTAAAGTACGATCTCAGTTCGCTGCAACCTCTGCCTCCCAGGTTCAAGCGATCCACCCACCTCAGCCTCCCATGTAGCTGGGACTACAGCTATGCACCACCATGCCCAGCTAATTTTTTGTATTTTTAGTAGAGATGGGGTTTCACCATGTTGGTTAGGCTGGTCTCAAACTTCTGACCTCAAATCATCTGCCCGCCTCAGCCTCCCAAAGTGCTGGGATTATAGGCGTGAGCCACCACACCCGGTCTGTATTCTGTTTTCTAAATAAGGAGGAAGAACTATCTAATTTTATGACTATGCTAACCAGTAGTTATTTTTTTAAAATCAATTTTGAAAGGTCTGTTTCCACTGATGTTTCATCCTGAGTCATATTCATTTTCTATTTCTAAAGGCATTGGGATTCCCTGCTCCAACTAAATGAGTCAGTTGAGATCAGAAGTTCATATGTCCAAGTGAAACTCAACCAAGGGTCCATAATGCTCCCTGGCAGTCAAAGGGCCACCAAGTAGTGTTTGTATTTGCATAAGTCAAGTGCATTTTGCATTCTAGAGGCTATCAAGGTCACTGCCAGAGTCGCCCCAACAGTGGCTACTTTGTGGTCAGTAAGAACACGCTGCTTACTTGAAGGAGAGTCTTAAGCAGGTGGCAGACATGATGAGAGAAGGTGGTTGCACTGGACAGATTTCATGTTCCCTGATAGCTATGGCTCCGGGCGAAGCCTTACAGAGGATTAGAGCCCCATTTCTGCCATGAACTTGCTGAGCCTGTTTCTCCATCAATACATTGGGATGATTGAGCTCCATCTGTGTTAAAAGCTCCTCCAACTCTGCATAATTATTTTTATTTTAAGCATATTCATTCCAAATCAGAGCCTGGCTCTTCATTTTCCAGGCAAGGGTTTCAAGCTTCCAACTGCAGCCTTTGCACCCACCATGCTCATCCTGCCTTTGGTCCATAGAACAGCGGTCAGATGAGGTGTCTGTCCTTCCAGCTGCCTGACTTCACATCTTAAAGCCAAGGAAGTGTCCAGTTCCAGGGCAGCCTCTCCTGGGCAGGACAGAAATCACTCCAGGATGTGAGCCAAGATAGAACCCGCTCTTCCCCATCCCTCTCGCCACAGTTTCCACTGACCCCAGCTGGCCTCAGAGACATTTGACTAAAGAAGATCCTGGCTCCATCCCAGAGCCAAAGGAGACTTTACTGCCGTTTGATAGTCTCAGAAAGTCGACTGAAAAAATGATGGAATGGGCGGCCAGCACTAACCAGGGCACTTATGTGTTGTGAGAAAATCAAATTCTTTTAGTTTTCTTCATTTTCATCTTCATTTTTATTTTTTTAGGGAGGTGGTCTCACTCTGTTGCCCAGGCTGGAGTACAGTGGTGTGATCATAGCTCACTGCAGCCTTGAACTCCCGGGTTCCCATCCTCCCACCTCAGCCTCCAGAGTAGCTAGAACTACAGGCACATGGCACTATGCCTGGCTTCAATGTAAACCAAACACAGACTCTCTGAGGGAGCATGAGTAGGTGCTTCCCCACGTCCATGGATCTTCTCAGTAGTAAGGCTTGGGCTCTGGAAACTTTAGGCCACAGATCTCTCAGAGATCTGTCCAGTGACGAGTTGACTGGGGCCAGACAAGCAACTTGTCCATCAACTCAGAGTCTCTCAAAGGCCAGGCCTAGAACTCATCTGCCTGCCTTACTACCTGGTGTCTGGAATGGGGCCCCTAGGCACACAGATGTACCATTTATTCATCCAGTCCATCACCCAGCACACATTGACAGAGCCCCTTTCATTCCACAGGCCCTGTGCTACATGGTAGGGGAACAGGAAGGACAGCAGTGTGCCACCTCCCCTGTCCCCTCTGAATTTGTTTTTTTTGTTTTGTTTTGTTTGTTTTAATACAGATGAAGTTTCACTGTGTTGCCCAGGCTGGTCTCAAACTCCTGAGCTCAATTCATCCTCCCACTTTGGCCTCCCAAAGTACTAGGATTATAGGCATGAGCCACCATGCCCAGTCTGCTCTGAGTTTTCAGCACAGGATAGGAGAGGAGTAGGGACTTGCTTTGATCCCCCTAAAGCCACCAGAGTTTTCCTCTCAGAGGCTGTCCCTGCTCATCTTCTGTGTCTGGGAACTCCCCATTTGTTGTAAACTGAAGGACAAGTTTCTTGCATCTTTCTGGCGTGTGACGGAGAGAGACAGAGGAGTATGAGGTGCAGGGAGTTTCCTGTCTGATGGGAAAGACCATTTCATATTCTCCAGGGATTCTCAGTCTGAAGGAAGAGACAGCCTCTGTATTAGGCTGTTCCTGCACTGCTATAAGGAAATACCTGAGACTGGGTAGTTTATAAAGAAAAGAGGTTTAACGGCCTCATGGTTCTGCAGGCTTTACAGAAAGCATGGTGCCAGCATATGCTCGGCTTCTAGGGAGGCTTCAGGAAGCTTACAGTCATGGCAGAAAGTGGAGAGAGAGCAGGCACGTCACATGGCGAAAACAGGAACAAGCAAGAGATCTCAGAGTGAGAGCTCACCTATCACCAAAGGGATGGCCCAAGCCATTCATGAGAGATCTGCCTCCTTGATCCAAACACCTCCCACCAGGCTCCACCTCCAATACTAGAAATTACATTTCTACATGAGATCTAGGTGGGGACAAACATCCGAACTGTGTTAGCCTCTATCCTTAGAGATACCCAGGCTTTGAGAAGCCCCTTGCTTGGGGGACAGATCAGATACACAAATAAGAATATGCAAAGATGTACAATACTTTATAAAAAGGCAGAGGACTGGATTATTGCTGAAGGAAGGATAGGAGGTGGGTTACCCACAGGGAAGGCCTTTGGAGTAAGATATATGGAAAGAGGGATTCTTGTAGGCCCTGTTTAATTCAACCACAACGGAGAAATTTGCTTTCATAATCGTGCTTAGAGTTTTTTTTTTTTTTTTTTTTTTTTTTTGGAGACATGGTCTTACTCTGTTGCCCAGGCTGGAGTGCAGTGGTGCAATCACAGCTCACTGCAGTCTCAACCTCCTAGGCTCAAGCAATCCTCCGACCTCAGCCTCCTGAGTAGCTGGGACTACAGATGTGTGCCATCATGTCCAGCTTATTTTTAAAATTTTTTCTACAGATGGGGTCTCCCTGTGTTGCCCAAGCTGATCTTGAACTCCTGAGCTCAAGTGATCCTCCTGCCTCAGCCTCCCAAAGTGCTGGGATTACAGGTGTGAGCCACCACNTTTGGAGACAGGGTCTTACTCTGTTGCCCAGGCTGGAGTGCAGTGGTGCAATCACAGCTCACTGCAGTCTCAACCTCCTAGGCTCAAGCAATCCTCCGACCTCAGCCTCCTGAGTAGCTGGGACTACAGATGTGTGCCATCATGTCCAGCTTATTTTAAAATTTTTTCTACAGATGGGGTCTCCCTGTGTTGCCCAAGCTGATCTTGAACTCCTGAGCTCAAGTGATCCTCCTGCCTCAGCCTCCCAAAGTGCTGGGATTACAGGTGTGAGCCACCACGCCTGGTATGTGCTGAGAGATTTATCATATGAGTGGGGCAGTCAGGCCAGGGTGAGGTGGATGTGAGATGGCTATTCTGGAGCAACAATTCTTAAAGTAGAAAACAGCATGAAGTATGCTCTCTGGAAAAGATGAAGAGATGGATTCATTTGTATCCCTGGGTCAAATCCCACAGAGAGGTGAGCACAATGGAGAGATGAGGCCAATCTGGGGAGGAGGTCCGGAATCACCAGGCTGCCTGGTCCATGAAGGGCCATCCAGTTCAGTTTCCTGCTGCAACGAAAGACTTGCTCTAGGCTGGGTGCGGTGGCTTACACCTGTAATCCAAGCACTTTGGGAGGCCGAGGTGGGTGGATCACCTGAGGTCAGGAGTTCGAGACCAGCCTGACTAACATGGAGAAATCTCGTCTCTACTAAAAATACAAAATTTGCTGGACATGGTGGCGCATGCCTGTAATCCCAGTTACTCGGGGAGCTGAGGCAGAAGAATCACTTGAGCCCAGGAGGCAGAGGTGCGCCATTGCATGCCAGCCTGGGCAACAAGACTGAAACTCCATCTCAAAAAAAAAAAAAGAAAAGAAAAGAAAGACTTGCTCTATGTAGCTCCTAAATGGGTTGTTGGCCTCCTCCTAAAAGTCATTCTACCACTAGCCACTCGTTTCCTTTGGGTCTTAAAACCACCTGCTAAAAGGATGTGCTCTTCACATCTAGCCTAAACTGACCACTGCAATGTAATGTCTTTCTGTTGAAAACACTGAACTGGCTGGGCATGGTGGCTCATGCCTGTAATCCCAGCACTTTGAGAGGCCGAGGTAGGCAGATCACCTGAGATCAGGAGTTTGAGACCAGCCTGGCCAACATGATGAAACCCCGTCTCTACTAAAAATACAAGAAAATAGCCGAGCATGGTGGTGCTTGCCTATAATCCCAGCTACTTAGGAGGCTGAGGCAGGAAAATCGCTTGAATCCGGGAGGCAGAGGTTGCAGTGAGCCAAGATTGCACCACTGCACTCCAGCCTGGGTGACAGAGTGAGACTCCACCTCAAAAAAGAAAGAAAGAAAGAAGGTAAGTAAGTAAGTAAATAGTGAACTGATTGAAGATAAAGATAAGGGCTGATTAACAGTATTCCACCTTCAAAAGCATGGCTTTATAGTGCCATAGGTTAAGCCAAGAAGGCTGGTGGCCTATAGCAATCCGGCCCCTGCTGACCTCCAACCTATGTTTCACCCTTTGTGCTCCATTGGGCTGGGTTTTTCTCACTTCCTCCAACATCGCATTTCCTCCTTGTGTGCAGCCCTAGTGGTTACAGTATTCTCCGGAATCCTTGGGTGTGCCGGAAAAGCAGGCCCTAGACTGAGTTTCCAGAAAAGACTCCCAGAGTCACGTCCCAGAACTGATCTGTTAAGGGAACGGCTTGCTTCTACCACAACAAGGAGCTGCTCATCAAATCATGAAGCTGTTGTTACCACTTCTATCCCCAGAGTCACACCTCCACTATGACAACCTATACCCGCAAATCCATGCTTTACGTCCTGCCTCTTTTCCCACTCACTCAATTCCGATTTCAATTACCAAGCAAATATATCTGATAGGCAGAATCTTAAAATGGATGAAAGCTTACCTGCAAGGAAGTCTTAGTCATCATTTTTGGCTTTCCAGCCTCTGCAGAGTAGAAAGGTACACTAGAAGGAGATGAAATAGGTGTTGAGCAAGCCAGTTCATAGATATCCTCCACAGTTAGTAATCCCTTCATTTATCTGACTGATATGCATAACCCTCTTCCCATATTTGTACTACACTTCCAACTAAGTGGTCCTCCTTTGAGCCTATTTTCCAGTAGCATGAAGACCCCAAAATGTCCATATGGTCATATGGTCTTTCTCTTCTTGTTTTTTTTTTTACAGGGCCTCACTCTGTCACCCAGGCTGGAGTGAGGCAATCAAGGTTCACTGCAGCCATGATTTCCTAGGCTCAAGCTATCCTCCCACCTGAGCTTCCCATGTAGCTGTCACTACAGGCATGTGCTCCCACACCCGGCTAATATTTTTTAGTAGAGAAAAGGTCTTGCTATGTTGACCAGGCTTGAGTTGAACTCCTGAGCTCAAGCGATCCTCCTGCCTTGGCCTCTCAAAGTGCTAGGATTATAGGCATGAGCCACCACACTTGGCCATGTAATCACCTTTGTTGTTGTTGTTGTTGTTGTTTAAACAGAGTCTCGCTCTGTCACCCAAGCTGGGATTACAGGTGCATACCACCATGCCTAGCTAATTTTTGTATTTTTAGTAGAGACGGGGTTTCGCCATGTTGGCCAGGCTGGTCTTGAACTCCCGAGTTCAAGTGATCCTCCCACCTGGGCCTCCCAAAGTGTTGGGATTACAGGCGTGAGTCACTGCACCTGGCCCATGTGATCATCTTTAACATTTAGTTTAGTTGAACCAATTTTGCGTACCCTAGTAAAGGCATTCCTCACTTGGCTACTAATATCTTCAACCTCATGACTGGGCTGCAGAGGAAGCTGTTGGCCCTGATACAATCAAGAAACCAACTTGTCAAACCGAGAAGTTGCTGCTGGAGCTGCAGCTCCAGAATCTAACACCCCTCCTACACACCGTACTGGCAAAACCACTTCCTCCAGCCTTGACTCACTCGGCCGTTAAATCAGTTCTGAATTCAAGGCTCATATGATTGTGTCTTATTTACAAATCCTGACTCTCATTCAGAAACCTAGCTGCATGTTGTCTACAAGAAGTTCACTTTACATATAAAGACATACATAGATTAAAAGTAAAAGGAAGGAGAAAGATATACCATGCTAATACTAATCAAAAGAAAGCTGGAATAGCTCTGTTAATTTCTGCAAAGCAGATTTCAAAGTAAGGAAAATTATCCGGAATAAAGAGGGGCATTTACATAATGATGAAGGGGTCGATTCTTCAAGAAGATGTAACAGTCCTTAATGTGTATGCCACTCACAACAGAGTGTCAAAACATGTGAAGCAAAAATGGACCGCAGGAGAAATAGACAAAGCCACTATTATAGTTGGAGACATAACAGCCCTCTCAGCAATGAACAGAGCCAGCAGGCAGAAAGTCAGTAAGGACATAGTTGAATTGAACAGCACCATCTAACAGCTGGATCTAAATGACATTTATAGAATACTTCTCCCAAACGACAGTAGAATACACATTCTTTGCAAGCTCATATGGAACACTCACCAAGATAGACCATATTCCAGTCCATTAAACATACCCTAACAAGTGTAAAAGAAGAGAAATCATACAATATATGCTTTTAGACCACAACGAAATTAAACTAGAAATCAATAACATAAGATAGCTAGAAAATCTCAGAATAATTGGAGATTAAACAACATACTTCTAAATAACACGTGGGTCAAAAAAGAAATCTCAAGAGGAATTTAAAAATATTTTGAACTAAATGAAAAATGAAAATATAACATCAACATTTGTAAGATGCAGTCGGGTGCGGTGGCTTATGTCTGTAATTCCCACACTTTGAGAGGTCAAGGCAGGTGAATCACATGAGGTCAGGAGTTTGAGACCTGCCTGGCCAACATAGTGAAACACCATCTCTACTAAAAATACAAAAATTAGCTGTGTGTGGTGGCACATACGTGTGTTCCCAGCTACTCGGGAGGCTGAGGCAGGAAAATCGCTTGAACCCAGGAGGTGGAGGTTGCAGTGAGCCAAGATTGTGCCACTGCACTCCAGCCTGGGTGACAGAGCGAGACTCTGTCTCCCCTCCCCGCCGCCCCACCCCTTTAAAACAGTATTTAAAGGAAAATGTATAACATTGAACACACACATTAGAAAAAACAAAAAAAGGACCTAAAATCAATAATCTAAGCTTCTACTTTAGGAAACAAAAAAAGGAGAGTAAATTAAGTCCAAAGTAAGTAGAAGAAAAGAAATAACAAAAATTAGGGTAGAAATAAATGAAATTGAAAACAGGACATCAATAGAGAAAAGCAATGACACCAAAAGCTGATTCTTTGAAAAGATCAACAAAATTAATAAATCTCTAGCCAGGCAACTAAGAAAAAGGACAGAATATACAAAAAACTAATATTATAAATGAATGAGGGGCCATCACCACTGATTCCATGGACATTAAAGGAATAAAAGGAATATTATAAACAACTGCATGCTCAGAAATTTGATAACCTAGATGAAATGGACCAATTCTTTGAAAGACACAATTAGCCAAAACTCACATAAGAAGAAATAGATCATTTGAATAGGCCAGCATCTATTAAATAAATTGAATCAATAATTAATAACCTTCTAAAATAGAAACTATTAGGCCCAGATGGCTTCACTGGTAAATTTCACCAACATTTAAGGAAAAAATCATATTAATTTTCTACAATCTCTTCCAGAAGGTAGAAGCAGAAGGAATACTCCCTAACTCATTCTATGAGGCCAGTATTATTCTAACACGAAACTAGACAAAGACATTATAAGAAAGGAGAATTACACACCACTATATCTTAAAAACATAAATGTTGGCCAGGCGCGGTGGCTCAAGCCTGTAATCCCAGCACTTTGGGAGGCCGAGACGGGCGGATCACGGTCAGGAGATCGAGACCATCCTGGCTAACACGGTGAAACCCCGTCTCTACTAAAACTACAAAAAACTAGCCGGGCGAGGTGGCGGCGCCTGTAGTCCCAGCTACCTGGGAGGCTGAGGCAGGAGAATGGCGTGAACCCGGGAGGCGGAGCTTGCAGTGAGCTGAGAACCGGCCACTGCACTCCAGCCCAGGCGACAGAGCGAGACTCCGTCTCAAAAAAAAAAAAAAAAAAAAAAAAAAGCAAAAATCCTCAACAAAACATTAGCAAACTGAATCCAATAATACATAAAAAGAATTACATACCACAACGAAGTCGGATTTATTCCACATATACAAGGCTGATCCAACATTTTAAAATCAATTATTGTATTCTATCACATCAACAGCCTAAAGAAGAAAAACAACACAATCGTAGCAATAGATACAGAAAAGACATTTTACAAAGTCCAGCATTTATTCATGATTTAAAACTCTCAGCAAACTAGAAATAAAAAGGAACTTTCATTGAGTTCCAAAGACTGAACCTAGGATAGAGGGACAAGATGGCTGACTAGATGCAGTCAGGAGGAACACCTGCCCCTGAGGGAGTGGGATATTGGGAAGACTGCCACACTCTGAGTAGATCTTTAGAGGGAAGGCATTGGGAGCTACTGCACTGGGGCAGGATGCTGATGATGCAAGAGGATGTGTATTTTGGGCGGAAGGGGTATGTGGGAACCCTTTGTACTTTCAGCTCAATTTTTCTTTGAACCTAGCGGTTCTAAAAATAAAATCTTTTAAAAGAAGGGGAAAGAGGGAAAAGGAAATGCAGTGTTTAGCCTTTTAGCCTCTGGAATTCAGGAAGAGATATCAGGCGGCTGGAATAAATGTTGAGTGAGCCCAGATGCAGCAAATACCCAGATAACTCCTAAACTCCCTGCAGACCTCAGATAAAATGTCATCTTCCCAGAGAACTTTATCTGATCCCCAGATTAGTTGAAGACCTTCTGTTCAACATGTTGTTGTAGCACTTGGTTCTCCACCACACTTGCTGCATGTATCGGTCAGGGTTCAGTGAGGGAAGCAGAAACATTATGAGCATTAAAGAATGAGAGATTTATTATGGGAAGTAGACCTCCCGCAACTTTAAGAGGAGCTAGGGTAGCAAACGTCTAAAAGAGCGAGTGAGACAACCAAAGAAGGGTCACTGCTAGTCCCAAAGCACTGAATAGATGGACAAGTTGGATCTGCAGGGAAATCTGAGAAACTGTCTCCAACTGCCAGATTAAGATGGCAAATGGAAGTTTCTGGAGAGGTCTACTAGAAGGGGTTATCCCAGTGCAGCTACCAGCTCTATGGTTCTGCAGCCTAACATCAGGTAGTGGACCAGAGCTGTAGTTGGTCATCAAGACCAGTGGGCAGTAAGAAAAGCTGGGCGCAAAGCAGAGGAGAATGGGAACAATTGAAACCACCCCAGAGACCTAAGCACCAGTCCATCCAGAATTCTGGCTACAAGGACTTGCAGAGAATAAAGGTCACTGATTTATTTCCACCCCTAAAAGTCTTGGGCAGATTTACCTGTTGGCCCACTCTAATCTAGAACAATACAGGAAAGAGGATTCTGGGAGACACAGTTCCCAGATTAACTGAATGGATCATGGAACAATCCAGCATACAACATTCTGTGACTGTGTGGGGTTTCATCATCTGGCATACATTTCTCTGTGTTGCCAGATTGAAATGCCATCAGGAAGAGACTGTTTTTGTTTTGCTCACAGTTGCATTCCCACATAGTACCTAGATTATTGAGTAGGTCCTCAATAAGTATTTGTTGGAGGAACAGTGATTTTTCACCAGGATTTCAGCAATGACTTGGAAAAATTATTTTTTCATTAAAAGAGGGATGCCTGCAAAATGGAAAGTCTAATAAAACATTTTGTTGGGGAAGGCATAGTGGAAAAGGCAGTCTCGTACATTACTAGTGAGAATGTGAGCTAGTTCAACCATTCTGTAGGTGAATTTGGTATCACTTAACAAAACTACATATGCACTTACCTTTAAGCCAGTAATCCCATGTCTAGAAATCTGTCCAGAAGATACAACTGCAATATTATGAAAACACATATGTACAGGTCACTGACTAAAGCAGTATTTGTAATTGCAAAACAGCAGAGAAACCCTAAATGTCTATCCTGGGAGAATGGTTGGAAAAATTATAGTACATCCCAACAATGGAGGACTGTAAAAATGAAAGAGGGGCTTAGACCCCACCGAGACAGCCACCAGAAAAGACCTCTCCAAGTTGGGAGGAAAACAGTAAACATATTTTGAAAAAAAAGAAAAAAGATTTCTATCTGCTTGTATGAAATGATTTCCCACATCTAGTCCTAGGTGAAAATAGCAGAGTACAAAATGATCAATCGTCTCCTATTCATCATATAAGAAAGAAGCGGCTAAAAGAAAATATATGTGTATCTACACATTTATGCAAAAGAATTTCAGGAAGAACCAATCAAAAACAAATGCAGCTACTATGATAGACACACCCTAGAGGGACCTCCACTGAGTTCACCTTTGAATAATCCTTCCTCCTTGAGTATAGGAAGAACCCCTGAATTGCTTCTAACTAATGAAATATAGCAAAGGATGTGGGGTCGTCAGTCACTTGATTATATTACATTATAGAAGACTCTGCCTTAGTGGATTGAATTGAGAAATTCTCCTGGTGGCCTTGAAGAAGGTAGCTGTCTTGTAACTGTCTATGGAGAGGACCTCTAGGAGTTGAGGCCATGGAGGAGTATGGGGGAGGACCAAGCAGAGGGTTATGATCTTTACATAAGAACATGGCCCAAACAACATCTTGTTTGCAGTCTTGTGAGATAACAAATCTATGTGGTTTTAAGCTGCTTGGTTTGTATTACATTGTAAGTTTCTGAAAACTTATTACACAGCAATAGATAACTAATAGTGTAAATTAGTTTGTACGGTATGGTACTATAAAGGTGGAAACACATCCATATACATTTGACAAAATCCATGGAATATACAACACAAAGAGTCAACCCTAATGTAAACTGTGAACTTTGTTTGATAATGTGTCAACATTGCGGCATTAATGGTAACAGAGGTACCGCACAGAGGTGCCATTAACAAAAGATAACTAAATCTGCAGGAGGAGAAGGGAATTAGGTGGAAAGAAGAAGAAAGTGGAAAGAGAATAGTAGAGACAAGTGAGAAGCAACACTCTTCTGAGTATTCCTTTTAGTATGACTTTCATCTTTCACAAGGGAAAGTTTTACATAGTGCCCCCCCAAAGTAATACATAATTAAAATCAACTAGGAGGTGAATGAAACCCAAAATAGAATACAATCACAAATAAATATAACTATATGAAAAATAAATTTCATAATCACACTTCAGGGAGGCAGGAAAAAAACTAAAAGACTGACCTAAATAACTTCAGAAAATAGTACTTTGATGGTATACTATAAGGCTAAAGATAAAAAGAAATGTACACAAACACTACCTGCTAGTTAGTAAAATTTTTTTCTCACAGAGGTATGGGTTATCAGTTTTGAAACTTCTTTATTTGTACTGCAATTGAACAAATAGGTAAAAATATTGTAAATAAAAAAATTACTGTCAGATAAAAGAGTTATAAATTGAAAAAGGGAAGGTTTGGAATTGTGAACCCTGAATATCGGAGACAGGTCTCAGTTAATTTAGAAAGTTTATTTTGCCAAGATTGAGGACACACACCCATGACACAGCCTCAGTAGGTCCTGATGACATGAGGCCAAGGTGGTTAGAGCACAGTTTGGTTGTACACATTTTAGGGAGACATGAGACATCGATCAACATATGTAAGATGAACACTGGTTTGGTCCAGAAGGGTGGGACAACTCGAAGAAAAGGCGGGACAACTCAAAGCTGGGAGGGGACTTCCAGGTCACAGGTAGCTAAGAGACAGATGGCTGCATACTTTTGAGTTTCGGTTTAGCCACTCCAAAGGAGGCAATCAGATATGCATTTATCTTAGTGAGCAGGGGTGACTGAACAGAATGGGAGGCAAGTTTGCCCTGAGCATTTCCCAGCTTGACTTTTCCCTTTAGCTTAGTGATTTGAAGGCCACAAGATCTGTTTTCCTCTCACATTTACCCCCTTTTCTTTTTTAAAATATTTTGGAGAAAGAATTTCAGAAGAAAATGAGTCTCTAGTCTCAGGTTTTGTCTGATTACTCATGGATTCCTAGATGAGTAGGCCCAGAGTTATTATGAAAGTTCATTTTTAGCAGGTTGTGAAATCTCATGTCCTCTGAAGAGAACATAGGGAGAGGAAAGGAGAAAAACAACAACAAATGAAAGAACAATCCTGGAAAATAGACATAGGCCACATTACTCTGAAGTCCATACATCAGTAGGCAGTATGAAAGTTGCTTATGTATGTAAATATGTTGCTGTTATTTTCTTATGAAATTTGAGTTGTCTAGCTTCAGTTCACAGAGCTTTACAAAAGCACAGCTTAGCTTTCAGTGACTCCAAATTAGGAAAAATGGGGAAATAAAGAAAGAAAAAATGGAAAACATTATTTGAAAGACTTGTAGCCAAGAAGAGTTATAATTCGATCCAAGCTAACAATAGGTGTACGATATTTTTTGAAACATAATTTTTCAATCTCCAGTTTCTCATTTTTACTAAAGACAAATCGTGGTAGGACTGATTTGCTTTATTATACTTGGACTGATTTGTACACAGTACAGCAAGAATAATGATTTTTTACATAGGCTTTTAAATTGGCTTTGATGGAACTTTGTTCCATAGAAGGAATCTCAGATAAAACTTTGTTAAAGCCAAGCCAAGACACAGATTTGTACCATCAAATACCTGAGTTGGGTGAATTCCTCTCCTCTTGAGGTTCCAAGATAAACTTGGGGCTCCTGGACCTGTCAGAAAGTGACATTCTTTACTCAGCACAGGTCAGGAACCGTATACAGGGACTGTACAGACAAGGTATTGACTCCATAACTCAAGTTTGATTCCTTAAAGGAAAGCATGCCATTCCAGTCAAAGCCTTGGTAAAATAATCAGTTTCTCCAATTGTGTCCTGTTATAAATGAAAATAGATTCTTATTGCACTTATGCAATAAATTGTAGGGCCATAAGTTATGAATACTCACAAATAGTTTCCAAATTCTGGAGGAATCAGGTGGAGATAAACAAATATGTTCTAAATTTTGTTCCATAGGCATATACTAAACTGTTAAAAGCTGTTAATAGCTCAAAAGAAAATTTTCCTTGACTCTGAAAAAACAAAGGATCAGCAACATTTTAAGCACAAAGTCAAAAAGATTACTTCAGTCTTCTATTAGTTCAGTCCATGTAGTTAATTCCTGTTCTGCTTCATATTCATGAATATTTCAGGTCTCCATGAGTCATGAAAGTTTTTCTTCTATTCTAATGTCACAATCTCCAAAGTTATCAGAAACTTGTATTTAAGAGCACCTGTTAGAGTTTCATAACTGATTATAATACCACCTTCTAAAGAGGACCAAAACAAGACAATTGTCTGTGGATGACAAAAAGTTTAGGGCAGCCATAGTCAAAGACACAATTGACAAGGAAATCTGTTACCTCTGTGGCACACGATAATTTAACATAATTATGTTAAATTACCATAATTAATTAACAACATAACTAATTAACATAATTACTACTGATAATGTACACTAAGTCAATCAGAATTATAGAAGTTTTCCATGATTTTGGAACACATACCAATAACATATTTACATAAATATAACCCAAAGAAAAGCAAACACTATTTCATATTTGACAATGTTTCCTGTATAATTTTTATACCAAATAAGCCAAATTATGTCATCTTTGGACTTCAGGGAAACTGACATCTTAAAGGATTAATTAGGTCAGAAAAATACATAATTTATAATTTGATTTTGGAAAGTTTATAAAATATCAAAGGTTTAAAACACTTGATATCAGAGGTCATTGTAAAATAAGTCATTCATTTGACCAAAGTGATAACTCAAGTTATTTCCCAAAAAAAGGCAAAAACCTTCATTCTTTGAGAAAGGAGACTTAACTTTCCAAACTATAAGCCCAAATAAAATAGCACAAAGCCAATTAAATTTGTTCTTCAAAATTTTATGAACAATCTATAAAGTGTTAATCTTGA
>NW_016814761.1:3217060-3218538 GCF_001698545.2 Rhinopithecus bieti | reverse complement strand
AAAAAAAAAAAAAAAAAAAAAAAGTCAGTTAATGCTTCAAGAAAACCTTATTAATCTGACACAGGGCCCCATATGCTGGTCTTGCATCAGTGTGCCTTTGACATTAATGATTAACTTATAGAGAAACGGAACTTATTTTATCTCTCAAAATTGGCCCTTACAATCTCACATGCCCACCTCTTCCATGATAGCCCCTGGGCCTTAAGGCGTTGAATAGCTTTAATTTCTAGCCCTATGTCTAAGAATGCAGTTTATTTTGATTGGCATCTTCTACCAGGCCTGAAGATGAGGCTTTAATTGCTGACACTGTTTAAGATCTAGCAGGATTTGGTGTCCTTTTTAGACCCAGGAGTCAAAGCCCTGTAACTCAATGTCACAAATACTTTAAAAGCACATACATTATTACATGAATGTAATAATCTCAATTTAAAAAATTTTTTATTTCTTTTTTTTCCTAAGCAAACTAAAACTTAATAATAATGACATAAGAATTGTTTCAATAAACCATAAAATCTGTTAGGCCAGTTACCAAAAGGCAAAAGAAAAGACCTTCTGCACTGCACAGAATATTATGTCAGAAGACAACATTTCCTTTAGATATTTAAGAAAACATTGTTAGCATTAGGCCACAACAAATAAAACTTGAGGAAAAAACTTCTATGAGCTGAAAATAAGTTAAAGGAGAGTGTTACTACTTCATGCTCTTTAAAGGAGGAGAGAAAACTGAAAATGGTGAGATGTAATAACAGTTGAACTTTGGGTTTGTATTCATCTGTTCTCATGCTGGCAATAAAGACATACCTGAGACTCGGTAATTTATAAAGGAAAGAGGTTTAATGGACTCACTCTTCCATATGGCTGGGGAGGCCTCACAATCATGGCAGAAGACCAAGAAATAGCAAAGGAACATCTTACATGTCACCAGGCAAGAGCGCATAGCATGTGCAGGGCAACTTCCCTTTGTAAAACCATCAGATTTTGTGAGACTTATTCACTATCATGAGAATAGCATGGGAAAAATCCACCTTCATGATTCAATTACCTCCCACTGGCTCCTTCCCATGACATGTGGGATCATTACAATTCAAGGTGAGATTTGGGTGGGGACACAGAGCCAAATCATATCAGGGTTAAAAAAAAAAAAAGCTCTTATAATTTATTAAGAGTAAATCAATTCCTTAAGAAAATTTCATTGTTCTAACCAATTTAGTGTGTAAGATTTTTTACATCAAGCCCAATCTCTAGAAAGACCATTATAATGTACTTTTAATTATAGATAACTTGATTGTATAAAATCTTTTTAAAATAAATCCTCTTATTGTGACTTACACAGATCATTCATGATATGCCTGAGCTTTCTGGTTTGTCCTGAACATCCCTGTTTCTTAAATAACCAGTCATTTTATTCTAGGACTAAATTTACCATACAAGATTCTTTCTCATATAAAATTATTTATCTAAGCTTTTTTTTTTTTTTT
>NW_016814761.1:3169099-3216597 GCF_001698545.2 Rhinopithecus bieti | reverse complement strand
AAAAAAAGCCTCTTTATTTTTATAACTTTCTTTCCACCTCTCTTATTTCCTTGTGCCTTTTACTTTGTTTTATATATAACCTTCAAATAAGCTTTGAATTAGACAAAAATTGTTCAACTTTTTAAAAAGAACACAATTTTTTTTAGAAAGAATGTTTTCCTACAAATGTATTTTTATTGGAAAATACCCAAATAATGAAATATCTATTACTTAATTTAATATAACTTTAGATTCTAAATTGCGACATTTGTCTACAAGTATTTATGCCATTACATTTACCTAATTATTTTATTTTAATCATTTACCTAGATTATTTATGAAAACTGTCATAGTCATCATTTAAAGTTATGGAACCACCATTGCAAAATTACAACAGAGACAGCAAATAAGATCTGACCTGACTCCATCTTGTTTTTAACCTCCAAACTCTTCTTGTCCATACGTGGGCATAGGCCAAACTAACTTTTGGAGGAACTTAGTTTATACTTTAGCTTTGAAACAAAGATGATAACGGTCCTTTCTCAAAACAAACCTTACTGCCTGTGGACTAGACTGCCTAAAGCCACAAGATTAGAAGTTATGGTAATCTTACTAAATTCAAGATGTAGCTAGTTTCATTAAACAAATATCAATGTCTTATTTATTAGAAATTACACAAGCAAAGATCATTCTGTTTGGGGCTTGGTTTAGAGTTTTGTAATCCCTATTCCAAATTTTGATGCCTTATAGTATTTGGCAGGGATATGTATAAATTTCTTGATTAATAAGTGCAAACAAAAATGTATGCTGGAAATTCTTAAGACATTTCTAATATTATTATGCTTTACCAATAATTTTAAAGTTATCTTATTTATTAAAGATTTTACTTAAGTTACATAAACCTGAAAAGCATTTGACTACTCTTTTCTTTTTTCCTGACAAAGTATTTGATTCAAGAGCTTTTATTTTCTTAAGCCAATTAATTAGAGCTCTTTTATATATTTTCAGTAGTGAAACATTGTGTACACAACACATAAATAGATAGATGTATTAGGCATGCCAATAGAAGTACATCTTATAGAGTCATAAAAAATTCTTTTCTCCCCTCTCAGACTTTAAAATTCTTGAAAACCTGTTTCAATAACCTGTATCAATTATTGGCAACCCTAGGCAGTTGTCAGCTAAGTCGTCTTAAATTTGCATATTAAAGGAAATTAATCAGGTGAAAATCAAATAGTAAAATTTACATCATTAGGTACAGAGAGAAAAGGTCCAGTGAACTAGAGGGAAATTAAAATGGATTGAATTGCCAATTAAACATCAAATTATAAGGCCTTTTAAATATATACACACGTACACATACACACACAGACACACACACACAAAGATCCTATAGCTTTTACTTCAGAATTTTAGCCATGAGATAAATACAAATTCACCAGCATGCAAACAAAAAACCTGTTGGATCCAAACAGTGATTTTACCTTAATAGAAAATAACAGCAGACTCAAAGCAGGCAGAAAATAAAACAGAGGAAAAAAGAGAATTTAGGAACTCTGTACTTTGCAGGTTGACCTTACAGCTCTTTTTCCTTAATGTAAATCTGTGCAAAAAGACCACACTACTTCCATTTTACATAAACTCTCCCAAGTAGAGATGCCATAAAACTTACAGAGTACTCACAGAGCAGTCATTCTCTTTGTTTGCTCCTCATTCTTACATCATTTATTTCCCGCTTTTTTATTCCTAAAAGGAGGAACTGGGCTGTGGCCTAGGGTTTTTGGGTGGTGGATCAATGTGTGCTTGCTTGTGGGCAGGACTCCACAGTGTGTCACTACTGAGTTGTTTCCACCCTCTTACATGTCTCAGTTTCTCTCTCCAGAGGTCTATGACCTCAGAGAGGTCTCAAAACGCTGGGCCATCAGCCCTTATATGAGTTTCCTGGATGAGCCCTATTCTTTCAAATTAATTGTTGTTGAGGATTTCCCCACAAGGCTGCTGCAAATCACAGGGGTCAAACCCCCAGACGCTCCCACAAGGCCCCTGGTCACCCAGGGGCACCGTTTGGCTGGGAGGAGCAAAATGACCTTTCTCTTCAGAGCTGAGAAAACTCAGTCTCTCATTTACCTATGAAAACAACATTTCCTCACACAAATGCACACAGACAAGCTCAATCAAGATGAATTTTGGGAGAAAAAATAAATAGAGAAGACCCTTTAGAATGCATCTCCAAACTAGAATTAGGGTCCTTAAACAACAACTTCCTAGGAGAAAATAAGAAACAGCCAAGACCACTTTCTGTAAACTGTGCCCAGCCACCCCTACTTTGTAGCTCCCGTTTGCCATTACACATGCCAAGGTCAAATCCTCTCACAGTACAAGGTAATCACTGGTATCCCCAAAGTCAAAGAGGTCAGGTCATTCAATACAGGAAACCAGAGCTTTAGACCTAAGAAGAATCTGCCCATGACTCAAAATTCCACAAAGAAAGAAGAACATCCCAAAAGGGGTGATTGGTACCTTTGTTCCAAATTCTTTAAAGGGGTTCAAGTCATTAGAAGCCTTTTCTAGATTTTTGGTGTTGCAGATGGCAAGAGAGGGAAGGAGATAAAGGGTGGAAAAAAAGTAAAAGAACTTTTTTTTTAAGACAGGAAGTAAACACAGAAACCAAGCACATGGTTTTGTTTCTTTTTTTGTTTGTTTGCTTTTTCCTCTTTTGCAGTTGCAAGGAATTTTAACCAAATTAGAGAGGTTTTGTTACCCATAATTTGGAATTCTCACTTGGATTTAACCAAGTCAGGTAGAGTTGGTCAAATCTGATTGGCAAAAGACGGGAAGAAATAACAACAAAAAAAACCAACAACATGATCACTGAGCACTCTAGTGGTAAAAAGAAATTGAGACAAGCTGGTTGTTAGACTTTAGACAAGACAAAATCCAAATTCAGCTACTTACTTAGGGATGGGTCTCAGGCTGAAGACTGTCCTCTACCATCCTAGAAGCAGGAAAAAACTCAAACTCATCCTCCCTGCTGGGAGTGAGCTCAAATTCCATAAAGGAGTTACCTGCCTTCCAACATCATGGAAACAGGAAATCTTGCTTTCCTTGTTGGAAGCAAGTAAAACTCAAAAAAGGGGGCGGGGAGGGGGAGAATTGTACGGCAAAATAAACTTTGGATCTCAACCAAATATTGGGACATCAGGGATTCTCTGTGTCATGCGTATCAGTGTGAAGAGACCACCAGACAGGTTTTGTGTGAGCAATAAAGCTGTTTATTTCACCTGGGTGCAGCCTGCACATGGAGGTGCGTGACATTTGCTGCTGTGACTCCGATAGGGGGATCTCCCTTGGGAGATCACTCCCCTATCCTCCTGCTCTTTGCTCCCTGAGAAAGATCCACCTATGACCTCTGGTCCTCAGACCAACCAGTCCAAGGAACATCTCACCAATTTTAAATCGGGTAAGTGGCCTCTTTTTACTCTTCTCCAACCTCTCTCACTATCCCTCAACCTCTTTCTCCTTTCAATTTTGGCACCACCCTTCATCCTGTCCCTTCTCTTAATTTCAGTTCCATTCCTTTTCTGGTAGAGACAGAAGGAGACACGTTTTATCCATGAACTCAAAACTCCAGCGCCGGTCACAGACTCGGGAAGACAGTCTTCCCTTGGTGTTTAATCACTGCGGGGATGACTGCCTGATTATTCACCCACATTTCAGAGGTGTCTGATCACTGCAGGGATGCCTGCCTTGATCCTTCACCTTGGTGGCAAGCTCACCTCCCCGAGGGGGGCAAGTAAGCCCCCAATCCTTCTTTCTGTGTCTCTACCCTCTCTTTTCTCTGGGCTTGCCTCCTGCACTATGGGCAACCTTCCACCCTCCATTCCTTCTTCTTCTCCCTTAGCCTGTGTTCTCAGGAACTTAAAACCTCTTCAACTCACACCTGACCTAAAACCTAAATGCCGGCCAGACACGGTGGCTCATGCCTGTAATCCCAGCACTTTGGGAGGCTGAGGTGGGTGCGTCATGAGGTCAGGAGATCGAGACCATCCTGGCTAACACAGTGAAACCCCGTCTCTACTAAAAATACAAAAAATTAGCTGGGCATGGTGGTGGGTGCCTGTAGGACCAGCTATTCAGGAGGCTGAGGCAGGAGAATGGTGTGAACCCAGGAAATGGAGTTTGCAGTGAGCCGAGATTGCACCACTGCACACCCCAGCCTGGGTGACAGAGCAAGACTCCATCTCAAAAAAAAACCAAAACACAAAAAACAAAAACAAAAACAAAAAATCACCTAGATGCCTTATATGCCTTATTTTCTTCTGCAATACTGCTTGACCCCAATACAAACTTGACAATGGTTCCAAATAGCCAGAAAATGGCACTTTCAATTTCTCCATCCTACAAATCTAGATAATTCTTGTCATAAAATGGGCAAATGGTCTGAGATGCCTGATGTCTAGGCATTCTTTTACACATTGGTCCCCCCTTAGTCTCTGTTCCCAATGCAACTTATCCCAAATCCTCCTTCTTTCCCTCCCACCTGTCCCCTCAGTCCCAACCCCAAGCGTTGCTGAATCTTTTCAATCTTCCTTTTCTACCAACCCATCTGACCTCTCCCCTCCTCCCTAGACTGCTCCTCCTCAGGTCACTCCCGGTCAGGCTGAATCAGGCTCCAATTCTTCCTCAGCCTCCGCTCCTCCACCCTATAATCCTTCTATCAACTCCCCTCCTCACACCCAGTCTGGCTTTCAGTTTCATTCCATGATTAGCCGTCCCCGACCTGCCCAACAATTTCCTCTTAAAGAGGTGGCTGGAGCTAAAGGCGTAGTCAAGGTTAATGCTCCTTTTTCTTTATCTAACCTCACCTAAATCAGTTAGCATTTAGGCTCTTTTTTATCAACTATAAAAACCCAGCCCAGTGCATGGCTTGTTTAGCAACAACCCTTAGACACTTTACAGCCTTGGACCCGGAGGTACCAGAAGGCTGTCTTATTCTCAATATGTATTTTATTACCTAATCTGCTCCAGACATTAAATAAAGCTTCAAAAATTAGAATCTGGCCCTCAAACCCTACAACAGGAATTAATCAACCTTGCCTTCAAGGTGTGCAATAATAGAGAGAAGGCAGCCAGACAGCAACGTGTTTCTGAGTTACAATTACTTGCCTCTGCTGTGAGACAAAACCCAGCCACACCTCCACCACGCAAGAACTTCAAAATACCTAAGCTGCACATGCCTAAGCCACAGTGGTCAAGCATTCCTACAGGACCTCCTCCATCAGGATCTTGCTTCAAGTGCCAGAAATCTGGCCACTGGGCCAAGGAATGCCCACAGTCCAGGATTCCTCCCAAGCCATGTCCCATCTGTGCAGGGACCCACTGGAAATCACACTACCCAGCTTGCCTGGCAGCCACTCCTGGAGCCCCTAACGCTCTGGCCCAAGGCTCTCTGACTCCTTCCCAGATCTGCTCAGCTTAGTGGCTGAAGACTGACAATGCCCAATCACCTCGGAAGCCCCCTAAACCATCACAGATGCCGAGCTTTGGGTAACTCTCACGGTGGAGGGTAAGTCCATCCCCTGTTTAATTGATGGGGGGCTACCCACTCCACATTATCTTCTTTTCAAGGGTCTGTTTCCCTTGCCTCCATAACTCTCATGGGTTATGACAGCCAAGCTTCAAAACCCCTTAAAACTCCCCCACTCGGTGCCAACTTGGACAACCTCCTTTTATGCACTCTTTTTTAGTTATCCCCACCTGCCCAGTTCCCTTATTAGGCTGAGAGATTTTAACCAAATTATCTGCTTCCCTGACTAATCCTGGACTACAGCCACAGCTCTTTGCTGCCCTTCTTCCCAACCTAAAGCCTCCTTCGCATCTTCCTCTCATATCTGCCTACCTTAACCCACAGGTGTGGGACACCTCTACTCCCTCCCTGGCAACTGATCACACACCCATTACTATCCCATTAAAACCTAATCACCCCCTTACCCTACTCAAAGCCAATATCCCATCCCACAGCAGGCTTTAAAATGATTAAAACCTGTTATCACTCGCCTGTTACAGCATGGCCTTCTAAAACCTATAAACTCTCGTTACAATTCCCCATTTTACCTGTCCAAAAACTGGACAAGTCTTACACGTTAGTTCAGGATCTGCACCTTATCAACCAAACTGTTTTGCCTATACACCCCGTGATGCCCAACCGGTATACTCTTGGTCCTCAATACCTCCCTCCACAACTCACTATTCCATTCTTGATCTTAAAGATGCTTTTTCCATTATTCCCCTACACCCCTTGTCCCAGCCCCTTTTTGCTTTTACTTGGACTGACCCGGACACCCATCAGTCTCAGCAACTCACCTAGGCTGTACTGCCACAAGACTTCAGGAACAGCCCCCATTACTTCAGTCAAGCCTTTTCTCATGATTTACTTGCTTTCCATCCATCTGCTTCTCATCTTATTGAATATTTTGACAATCTTCTACTTTATAGCCTCTCATACAAATCTTCCCAACAGGATACCCTCCTGCTCCTCCAACATCTGTTCTCAAAAGAATATCACGTATCCCTCTCCAAAGCCCAAATTTCTTCCTTATCCATTACCTATCTCAGCATAATTCTTAATAAAAACACACACGTTCTCCCTGCTGATCATGTCTGGCTAATCTCCCAAACCCCAACCCCTTCTATAAAGTAACAACCCCTTTCCTTCCTAGGCATAGTTAGGTATTTTTGCCTTTGGATACCTGGTTTTGCCATCCTGACTAAACCATTATATAAACTCACAAAAGCAAACCTCGCTGACCCTATAGATCCCAAATCCTTTCACCACTCCTCTTTCCGTTCCTTAAAAACAGCCCTAAAGTCTGCTCCCACACTAGCTCTCCTTAACTCATCCCTACCCTTTTCATTACACACAGTCAACGTACAGGGCTATGAGGTCAAAATTCTTACACAAGAGCCAGGACCACACCATGTAGCCTTTCTGCCGGAACAACTTGACCTTACTGTTTTAGGCTGGCCCCACATTATTCCTAATACCACACCTGACCCCCATGACTGTATCTCTCTGATCCACCTGACATTCACTCCATTTCCACATATTTCCTTCTTTCCTGTTCCTCACCCTGATCACACTTGGTTTACTAATGGCAGTTCCACCAGGCCTAATCACCACTCACTGGCAAAGGCAGGTTATGCTATAGTATCTTTCACATCTATCATTGAGGCTACCATTCTGCCCCCCTCCACTACCTCTCAGCAAGCCAAACTCATTGCCTTAACTCAGGCCCTCACTCTTGCAAAAGGACTACCTGTCAATATTTATACTGACTCTAAATATGCCTTCCATAGCCTACACCACCATGCTGTTATATGGGCTGAAAGAGGTTTCCTCACTATGCAAGGGTCTTCTATCTTTAATGCCTCTTTAATAAAAATTCTTCTCAAGGCCACTTTATTTCCAAAGGAAGATGGAGTCATTCACTGCAAGGGCCATCAAAAGGCATCAGATCCCATCACTCAGGGCAACACTTATGCTGATAAGGTAGCTAAAGAAGCAGCCAGCATTCCAATTTCTGTCCCTCACTGCCAGGTTTTCTCATTCTCATCAGTCACTCCCACCTACTCCCCCACTGAAACTTCCACCTATCAATCTCTTCCCACACAAGGCAAATGGTTCTTAGACCAAGGAAAATATCTCCTTCCAGCCTCACAGGTCCATTCTATTGTGTCATCATTTCATAACCTCTTCCATGTAGGTTACAAGCCACTAGCCTGTCTCTTAGAACTTCTCATTTCCTTTCCATCATGGAAATCTATCCCCATGGAAATCACTTCTCAGTGTTCCATCTGCTATTCTACTACTCCTCAGGGATTGTTCAGGCCCCCTCCCTTCCCTACACATCAAGCTCAGGGATTTGCCCCTGCCCAGGACTGGCAAATTGACTTTACTCACATGCCCCAAGTCAGGAAACTAAAATATCTCTTGGTCTAGGTAGACACTTTTACTGGATGGGTAGAGGTCTTTCCCACAAAGTCTGAGAAGGCCACCACGGTCATTTTTTCCCTTCTGTCAGACATAATTCCTCTGTTTGGCCTTCCCACCTCTATACAGTCTAATAACAGACCGACCTTTGTCAGTCAAATCACCCAAGCAGTTTCTCAGGCTCTTGGTATTCGGTGGAACCTTCATACCCCTTACCATCCTCAATCTTCAGGAAAGGTAAAACAGACTAATGGTCTTTTAGAAACACACCTCACCAAGCTCAGCCACCAACTTAAAAAAATCTGGACAGTACTTTTACCACTTGCGCTTCTCAGAATTCAGGCCTGTTCTCAGGATGCGACAGGGTACAGCCCATGTGAGCTCCTGTATAGACACCCCTTTTTATTAGGCCCCAGTCTCATTCCAGACACCAGCCCAAGTTGGACTGCACCCCTAAAATTTGTCATCCCTACTATCTTCTGTCTAGTCATACTCCTATTCACCGTTCTCAATTACTCATAAATGCCCTGCCCTTGTTTACACTGCTGGTTTACACTTTTCCTCCAAATCATCTTAACTGATATCTCCTGATTTTACTTCAAACCATCACCCTTAAGTCTCTNGTTTTTTTTAATAAAAAAAAAAAAAAAAAAAAAAAAAAAAAAAAAAAAAAAAAAAAAAAAATTCCATATATTTTTAAATAAAGAGTGTTGTTTTTACCCAAATCAATCTAGCCTGGTATATGACAACATAAAAAAACGCAAGGTTAGAACCCAAAAACTCACCAACTAAGCAAATAATTACACTGAACCCCCTTAGGCACTCTCTAATGGGATGTCCCAGGTCCCCCCAATTCTTAGTCCTATAATACCTGTTTCTCTCCTTCTCTTATTTGGACCTTGTGTCTTCTGTTTAGTTTCTCAACTGATACAAAACCATATCCAGGCCATCACCAATCATTCTATACAACAACTGTTCCTTCTAACAACCCCACAATACCACCCCTTACCACAAAATCTTCCTTCAGCTTAATCTCTCCCACTCTAGGTTCCCACACTGCCCCTAATTCTTCTTGAAGTAAGGGAGGAGACCACCCCTCATATTGTCTTATGTTCCATTTCTGCCTCCAAAGAAAGAAGTAAAAACTAAAAGGCAGAAATGAAATCCACAGGCAGACAGTCTGGCACTCCACCCTGGGCCTGGTAGTTAAAGACTGACCACTGATATAACCGGTTATGTTATCTATAGATTCTAGACATTGTATGGAAAAGCACTGTGAAAAATCCCTGTCCTTTTCTGTTCCATTCTGATTACTGGTGAATGCAGCCCCCAGTCACATACTCCCAGCTTGCTCAATCATCACTACCCTCTCATGTGGACCCCCTTAGAGTTGTAAGCCCTTAAAAGGGACCAAAATTGTTCACTTGGGGAGCTCGGCTTTTGAGACTTAAGTCTGCCAAAGTTCCCGGCCGAATAAAGTTCCTTCCTTCTTTAACTCAGTGTCTAAGGAATTTTGTCTGTGGCTTTTTCTGCTACATTTCTTGGTTCCCTGACTGGAAAGCCAGGTAATTGGCAGACGGTCTAGGCAGCCCCTTAAGCAACTTAGGCTTGCCCTGTGGAGCATCCCTGCAGGGGACTCCAACCAGTCTGAGTGACGCAGATCCAAAGAGCACTCCCGGCTAGGCAATTGCCCTGATGGGATGCCTTGCCAGAGCAGCATGTGGCAGGCCTCCACAGAGGATCAACGTGGTGGCTGAACACCAGGAAGGAACTGGCACTTGGGGTCTGGACATCTGAAACTTGGTAAGACTGGTCTTTGAAACTTGCCCACTCCATTTGAGTGGAAGCGTGGCCTGATCACCCACAGCATGCCTGTACCGGCACTTTGGTTTTTGTTTTTGACCTGATTTGGATTGCTTGATACTTTGGTTTTCGTTTCAACCTAGCTTGGATTTCCTGATACTCTGATTTTGGTTTTGATTACAGTTTTGTGTAAACTGTAAAAGTGTGTGTGTGCCCTTTTTATCCATTCTTTGATTTGTGGTGTGTGTATGATGTGAGCATGGTGTTTTGTCTCGAGGAAGCATGGGTCAGACACAAAGGAAGCCCACCCCACTAGGACTATGTTGAAAAATTTCAAAAAAGGATTTAAGGGAGATTATGGTGTTACTATGACACCAGGAAAACTTAGAACTTTGTGTGAAATAGACTGGCCAGCATTAGAGGTGGGTTGGCCATCAGAAGGAAGCCTGGACAGGTCCCTTGTTTCAAAGGTATGGCACAAGGTAACCTGTAAGCCAGGGCACCCAGACCAGTTCCCGTACATAGACACTTGGTTACAGCTGGTTTTAGAACCACCCGCCCCCCCCAACCCTACAGTGGTTGAGAGAACAGCAGTATAAGCGGCAGGCAGAGGCAGGGAAAGACCAGCAGAGAGAGAGAGAGAGGAAAGAGACGGAGAGAAAAAGAGGCAAAGAGAGAGAGGAAGAGACAGAGAGAAAGAGGTAGAGAGACAAAGAGGGAGTCAAGGAGAGAGAGAGAGAGGCAGAGAGAGGAAGAGACAGAGGCAAAAGGAAAGTCAAAGAGAGAAAGACAGAAAGTCAAAGAGAGAAAGAAAGAGAGAGAGATATACTAGGAGTTAAGAAAAATACAGTGTACCCTATTCCTTTAAAAGCCAAGGTAAATTTAAAACCTATAATTGATAATTAAAGGTATTCTCCATTACCCTATAACACTCCAATACCACTTTGTTGTCAGTGTAAACAAGGGCATATCCTGAAAGCACTGAGGCCTTCCTATCAAAAATCCTTAACCCTTCAATCCTTAGTGGCAATTGCTTTACTAACAGAAGAAAGTAGAAAAATAACTTTCAGAGGAAACCTCATTGTGAGCACACCTCACCAGTTCAGAAGTATCCTAAGGGGGGGAAAAAAAAGATGATTTAACATTAACCACTGAAAATTCTCTTAACCCAGCAGGTTTCCTAACAGGGGATCTAAATCTTAATTACCATACAAAGGTCCTACCAGACCTGGGAGGAACTCCCTTCAGGACAGGATTCTGGATGGTTCCTCCCGGGTAATTGAAGGAAGAAAAAAAGCCACCTATATCAATTCTAATTTGGACTAAACAGGTCTTATTAATGGCAAAGGATAATTGAAATCCCAAATTTACAAGGTTTTTAACAAAAGTAAACTTTACTAAAAGGTAATAGTGTAACATGTATTATAGTAACTTCTAATCTTGTGGCCCTAGACAGTCTAGTCCACAGATATAAAGGAAATTTGCTTTCGAAAAAAATGGTTATCATCTTCAAAAGAAAAGAGAGAGAGAGAAAAGGGGCAGGGAAATTTATGTAAAAAAAAGTTATATGGTAAATTCTTGTTCTGAAATAAATTAACTGGTTGTTTAAAGAAAGAAATGTTTGTAATAAGTCAGAAAATTAAGGTATGTCAAAGAATTGTCTGTGAAAGTTGTGAAAGAGAAAAAAAGTTATAAAAAAAAGAAGTTATGCAAGAAATGTTGTATAATTTAAAAGTAATTAGCCCACCTGAATATAAAACTATTGAAGAAACAGTGTATGTGCAAGGTGTATAAGGAAAGTAAAATATATGGTAAAAGCATTATAAAGAGGCACAAGAATGTGAATTTTTACATTAAAAGGTTAAAAAATTGTTTTAAAGGTTTATGCAAGTTTTAAAACATTAATTGTAAAGGAAATTCTATGTGTAAACATATTGGTTAAAGTTAAAGGAGTATCATCCAGGTTTTCTGTGAACTGAACATTAAAATCAAAGCACAACAGGTTTTTCTTAAAGCACTAACCTGCTCCTTAACAAAACTTACTTTAAAAGGTTAAAAAGACTCTATAGAAATCGTACCTTATGGTCAGACATTAAAAATTGGATAAATATGTCTACAAGGTTTTATGAAATGTAAGTTTAACATTAATAACACACTAATATAAAGGTAAAATTTAGCTTTTCTGGTATAAAAATCATACAAGAAGCATTATTAAATATAAAATGGTGTTTGGCTTTCTTTGGTCTAAAAACTAATAAAAATAGGTGCTAAAGGAAATTTCTCAGTAAGAAGGCACCAAAGACTATAAAGTCCACTGTTGATGTCTCCACATTTAAAACAACAGGTCAATTTCTTAGACATTATACACTTGGTTTATCTTCCACTTTCCTTTCCCTCAAAACTAAGTCTTTTAGCAGAAGTACCACCCCTAGAATTTCCAGTAAACCAGCACCAGCCTAAAGATCACCTTCTCATCAAAGGGTGGAAAGAAGGAAACTCAAGCCAGCCTAGGAAGGACCCTACCTTGTGCTGCTACCCCACGAGACTGCTGTTTGTATAGCAAAAAAGGGATGGATTCATCACACCTGAGTCAAAGCACTGCCCCCTCCAGAGCCATGGACCACAGTCCCAGGGGAAAACCCTACCAAATTAAAACTAAGAAAATTTAACTCTTTCATCTATTCTATTACTCTTTCTTCTTTCCTCGCTCTATTGCTGACCATATAGTTACTAACATAACCACGTCAATTTTGCCTCAAACTATTGCATTTAATGCTTGCCTTGTTATACCCTTGCCAAGTCAAGACAGCTCTCTAATTCAGAAAAGTACCTCTGTCCCTCCTGACTCTCCTCAGACTTGGCATTAGCAATTTAGGACCATTTAATCCAGGGAGATTTCGATAAAGACCCCAGTGATGACCAGGAGTTTTGCCCCCCGATGTAGAGCTTTTATGCTGTAGCTGGTCCAACATTCTGTGGACCACTAAAGAGCAAGGATGGACTGCCCCAACCAGTTTTGTAATTTCCTAAAATCATACATTCATTTTACTAGAGGATCATAGAAGTCAAAGACTTAAAACAAACTTTGGCAATTAAGACAGGATACCAAGAGGCAAATGCCTAGTTGGAATGGATCAAATTTCTATCCACATGTTAAACAAAAGCAATTGTTATGCTTATGCACATGGCAGGTCAGAGGCCCAGACTGTCCCCTTTCCACTAAGGTGGTCCTCCAGTAGACCAGGCATGGGCTGCATGGTAGCTCTTTTCCAGGATTCTACAGCCTGGAGTGATAAGTCGTGCCAAGCTCTCTCTGCTATATCCCAAAGTCTGGCACCCTGTGGGTCAGCCCCTGAGGGCCCTCCAGCTTCCATCTCCCAACACTAAGTTCGCTTCGTGTCTCTCATGACAGGGAGGAAACATGGTGTTCCTTGGAGACCTGAAGGGATGCAGTGAACTTAAGAATTTTCAAGAGCTTATCAATCAGTCAGCCCTTGTTCATCCCCGAGCGGATGTGTGGTGGTATTGTAGTGGACCTTTACTGGGCACTCTGCCGAATAACTGGAGTGGCACTTATACTTCAGTCCAATTGGCTACCTCTTTCTCCCTGGCATTTCATCAACCAGAGGGAGGAAAATAAGACATCGTAAGGTGAGAGAAGCCCCTTATGGGTCTTTTGACTTTCACATCTGCTTAGATACAATTGAAGCCCCATGGGGAATACCAGATCAATTTAAAACCTGAAATCAAATAGCTGCAAGATTTGAGTCAATATTTTGGTAGGTGACAGTTAATAAAATGTAGATTGGATAAACTACATCTATTATAACCAATAGCAATGAGCTTTTCATGAGTTAAAAGAAAACTCATGTCGGCCCCAGCCCTGGGGCTACCTAACCTGACAAAACCTTTTACATTATATGTGTCAGAGAGAGAAAAAAAAAATGGTGGTTAGAGTTTTGACCCAGACTGTGGGGCCTGGCCAAGGCCAGTGGCCTACCTCTCTAAACAACTAGACAGGGTTTCTAAGAGTTGGCCCCATGTTTGAGGGCCTTGGCAGCAACTGCTCTGCTAGCACAAGAAGCAGATAAGCTAACTCTTGGGCAAAACCTAAACATAAAGGCCCCCCATGCTGTGCTGACTTTAATAAATATCAAAGGACATCATTGGCTAATGAATGCTAGACTAACTAAATACCAAAGCTTGCTCTGTGAAAACTCCTGCACAATCATTGAAGTTTGCAACACCCTGAACCCCACCAACTTGCTTCCAGTATCAGAAAGCCCAGTTGATCATAACTGTGTAGAGGTGTTGGATTCAGTTTATTCTAGCAGGCCCAACCTCCAAGACCATCATTGAACATCAATAGACTGGGAGCTGTACATGGACGGAAGCAACTTCGCCAACCCTTGCAAAGTGACTCTCAAGAAGACGACAAGCCCTGCCTCAGTCACACTCAGAAGTTGACTGGTCCATGCACAGCTGAAGCATGAAGAAACTCATCACAGGACTCATTTTCCTTAAAATTTGGACTTGTACAGTAAGGACTTCAACTGACCTTCCTCAGACTGAGGACTGTTCCCAGTATGTACATCAAGTCATTGAGGCAGGACAAAAGGTTGCTACAGTCCTATTATTTTATGGTTATTATAAGTGTACTGGGACTCTAAAAGGAACTTATTTGTGTAATGCTATACAAGATATGTAGCCCAGGAAGTGACCAGCCTGATGTGTGCTATAACCCATCTGAGCCCCTATAATGACCGTTTTAAAATAAGATTAAAGACTGGCAAATTCTAGGTTCTGAAAACCTCAATTATTAGACAATACTGTATAGCAAGGGTGAGGAAGGACTTCACCCTTCCTGTAGGAAGACTCAGCTGCCTTGGGCAAAACTGTATAATAGTACTACAAAACAGCCACCTAGTGGAGTTCAAAACATACTGAAAGAAATCCATTTAGTAAATTTCCAAAGTTGCAAACCATGTGGACCCACCTGGAGTCCCATCAGGACTAGACAGCCCCACTGGATTGTACCAGATATGTGGGCATAGAGCCTATGCCAAGTTACCTGACCAATGGGCAGTTAGTTGTGTTACTGGCACCATTAAACCATCCTTTTCCTACTGCCCATAAAACAGGTGAGCTCCTAGGCTTCCCTGTCTATCCGTCCTGGGAAAAGAGAAACATAGCTATAGGCGACTTGAAAGATGATGAGTGGCCCCTGAAAGAATCATACAGCACTGTGGGCCTGCCACTTGGACACAAGACGGCTCGTAGGGATACCGAACCCCACTTATATGCTCAACTGACTCATACAGTCACAAGCTGTCTTAGAAATTATCACTAATAAAACTGGCAGAGCTCTAACTGTTTTAGCCCAGCAAGAAACCCAGATGAGAAATACTATTTATAAAATAGACTAGCCCTAGACTACTTGCTAGCAGCTGAAGGAGGGGTCTGTGGAAAGTTTAACCTGACCAATTGCTCTCTGCACATAGATGACCAAGGGCAAGTAGTTGAAGATATAGTTAAAGATATAACAAAGCTGGCACATGTGCCTGTGCAGGTGTGGCATGGGTTTAATCCTAAGTCCATGTTTGGAAAACGGTTTCCAGCACTAGAAGGATTTAAAACTCCTATAATAAGAATTATAATAGTAATAGGAACCTGCTTGTTGCTTCCCTGTGTGCTGCCTTTGCTCCTTCAAGTAATGAAAAGTTTTGTTACTACCTTAGTCCATCAAAATATTTCAGCGCAAGTGTACTATACGAATCACTATCAATCTGTCTTGCAAGAAGACATGGGCAGTGAGGATGAAAGTGAGAACTCCCACTAACAAGTGAGGTTCCCAAAGTGGAGGAATAAGTGAGGGGACCACCCCTCATATTATCTTATGCCCAATTTCTGCCTCCAAAGAAAGAAGAAGCAAAAGCTAAAAGGCGAAAGTGAAATCTACAGGCAGACAGCCCGGCCCCACACCCTGGCCCTGGTAGTATTAAAGATCCACCCCTGGCCTAACCGGTTATGTTATCTACAGATTCCAGACATTGTATAGAAAAGCACTGTGAAAATCTCTGTCCTGTTCTGTTCCGATCTGATTACTGGTGCATGCAGCCCCAGTCACTTACCTGCTGCTTCCTCAATCGATCAAGACCCTCTCACGCAGACCACCTTAGAGTTGGAAGCCCTTGAAAGGGACAGGAATTGCTCACTCAGGGAGCTCAGCTTTTGAGATGCAAGTCTGGGGAAGTTCCGAGCTAAATAAATCTCCTTCCTTCTTTAACCTGGTGTCTGAGGAGTTTTGTCTGCGGTTCGTCCTGTGGCCCTGAGAAATATCGCCCATTATCTCTCCATATCATCCCCAAAATTTTGCTGCCCCAACACTTTACCACTATTTCATTTTATTTTCTTATATAGAAGACAGGAATATCAGGCCTCTGAGCCCAATCCTGCACATATACATCCAGATGGTCTGAAGTAACTGAAGAATCACAAAAGAAGTGCCTTAACTGATGACATTATCTTGTGAAATTCCTTCTCCTGGCTCAGAAGCTCCCCACTGAGCACCTTGTGACCCCTGCTGCTGCCTGCCAGAGAACAACCCCTTTGACTGCAATTTTCCACTACCTACCCAATTCCTACAAAACTGCCCCACCTCATCTCCCTTTACTGACTCTTTTCAGACTCAGCCCGCCTGCACCCAGGTGATTAAAAAGCTTTATTGCTCACACAAAGTCTGTTTGGTGGTCTCTTCACTCGGACGTGCGTGACTCTCTGGAGGGGGTGTCCCCTCCTATAAAACTGCCCCACCTCATCTCCCTTTACTGACTCTTTTCGGACACAGTCTGCCTGCACCTAGGTGATTAAAAAGCTTTATTGCTCACACAAAGCCTGTTTGGTGGTCTCTTCACACAGACATGCGTGACACTCTGGAGGGGGTGCTCCCAGACCTCAGCAAATTGTCCTATTGATTTGAGCTATAAATTTAGCTTACGCTGGTACCAAGCACCTATAGGAGATTTGTCAAAGGTCAGGGGTACCTCCACTCAGAATCCCTTTGTGGTTGCCAAAATGTAAATGCTGAATATCTGAGACAGGTTTCAGTTAATTTAGAAAGTTTATTTTGTCAAGTTTGAGGACACACACCCATGACACAGCCCCAGGAGGTACGGACGATATGTGCCCAAGGTAGTCAGAGCAGTTTGTTTTTATACATTTTAGGGAGACATGAGACATCAATCAACACATGTAAGATGAACATTGGTTTGGTCCGGAAAGGCAGGACACTTTGAAGCTGGTAGGGGGCTTCCAGGTCTGAAGTAGATAAGGGACAAATTGTTGTATTCCTTTGAGTTTCTCATTAGCTGCTCCAAAGGATGCAATCAGATACACATTTATCTCAGTGAGCAGAGGGGTGACTTTGAATAGAATGGGAGGCAAGTTTGCCCTGAGCAGTTCCCATCTTAACTTTTCCCTTTAGCTTTGTGATTTGGGGGCCCCAAGATTTATTTTCTTTTTACAGAATAATTGTTGATGTCTTTGACTGGAATTTGAGGTATCAGTATGAATTCATCATGTGAGTAAATGAGTGTGAGTGTGTGTGTGTGTGTGTTTGCCAGCTTTGAAGCAATGACATCCCACTAGCGGTGAGCACTCTTAGTTCCCAGATATTTGTTTCTAAGTGCCATTTTGAAAAAAAACAAAAAGAAAAGAACCATGATATCTCAGAAAACACATGACTAATTCCAGGGCTTTGAAAGACAGAAGATAAGTTTGGGGCATTTTGTGGTGTCAGAAAGTAGGATGTGCTAAAACAAAGCAAAAACAAAAACAAAATGATGGGGAGATGCACATAAGTAAGATGGCTGAATAGGACTCTCCATTGCATCCCTTTGCATCATCTTGAACAGCTATCCATGTACAAAAATACCTTCACAAAAGTTAAGGAAACCAGGTGAAAGATTACAGCACCTGGGTATAGCAAAGGACATATAGTATTGCTTTACTATACTGTAGCAAAGGGTATAGCAAAGCAAAATAAACTTTCTAAATAACAAATGACACACTGAAGAGTGTAGGAAGGACAGTTTTTTTGTTTGTGTGTTTGTTTGTTTAATTATGTTGTTGTCTATTGAACAAAATCATTAAGGGCAGAAAATTTGAATACAAGAGTAGAAAGAAGACTCAAAACCCATTCCAGTCCATGGTGGTTCTTTGTGAGTAGAGTATGGTAGTGAGAATGCATTCCACAATATCTAGTTTATAAATTTTGTTTTACGGCCCACAGGGTCAAATGAGAGATATATTACAGATGGTTATATTATAAACCTAAGTTTAGGCCGGGCGCGGTGGCTCAAGCCTGTCATCCCAGCACTTTGGGAGGCCAAGACGGGCGGATCACGAGGTCAGGAGATCGAGACCATCCTGGCTAACCCGGTGAAACCCCGTCTCTACTAAAACTACAAAAAACTAGCCAGGTGAGGTGGTGGCGCCTGTAGTCCCAGCTACTCGGGAGGCTGAGGCAGGAGAATGGCGTGAACCCGGGAGGCGGAGCTTGCAGTGAGCTGAGATCCAGCCACAGCACTCCAGCCTGGGTGACAAAGCGAGACTCCGTCACAAAAAAAAAAAAACCCTAAGTTTAGGAAACCTGACCAAGCTTATGCTTAAGGTCTGTTCTTTTTGTGATCTGATTAAAAGCCTGCCAATCTTGAATTATCTAAAAACTGTACATCCACAGACAGTGAACCTGTAACTCAAGACTCAAGTGCTACAATAGGTTCACAAGACCCTAATTGAGCTTAGGAACCCAGTCCCACAGCCTCTGCAAGCACCTACACCTGGAACCCAGCACCACCGCAGCTGACTGTAGACAATGTCAGATCTGATGCCAAGAGGTATATCCTCAGCTGTGTCTCCACTGTGGGGAAAATGAGAATAGGAGGACTCCAAAAGCCCTTGACGCTGAGGACATCAACAACAGGACTGTTGTTGCTGCCAAAGCTTCTACAGTCTAGGCCACTTAGTTGCCCACTATTATTACTTATCCTTTTTTTCTTTTTTTGAGACAGGGTCTCAATCTGCCACCCATGCCAGAGTGCAGTGTCCAATCACAGTCTACTGCAACTTCAAACTCCTGGGTACAAGTGATCCTCCTCCCTCAGCCTCCTGAGTATCAGGGACTACAGGCATTTACCACCATGCCCAGTTAATTTATTTCTTGTAGAGATGGGGTCTTGTTATGTTGTTGTCTCAAACTCCTAGACTTGAGCAATCCTCCTGCCTTGGCCTCTCAAAGTGCTGGGATTACAGAAGGATTTAACCTTATCTAGAGCTGAAACGAATTTAGAGAGCAGAGCAAAATATAAAAGTAGAAGAAGCAGCAGGAAGAGTCCTGTGGGCATTCCTGGTCCCCAGGAAAGCCATTTCTGACTTTGTCTCACATGGGTCCTTGGGGAGGGCTCCTAGAGTAACTGGGGAAAGATCACAGGAAGAAGGAAACTTCCAGTTGAATCTTGTAATAATTTTGACTGGCTGTGAACTTTCCTGAGCAGAATTTGTTTCGGGCAGCGGAGCGGGGGGTGGTGGGGACAGGGAACAGAAAGTGCAGATATGACCACAGAATCCACCGCAGGCAGGGAGGGGCAGGGCCTAAAAGTCCTGCTTGCTTTCTCATCAGGGAGGCTTGTAGCCTGGGGCAAAATCTCAGCCCTGCTCTCCAGCTGCCTGGATATAAACTCAGGGCTGATGGTGGAGCACAGTGGGAATAAGACTAGTCTTGCTGGCTGCATGGGAACTGGGTGAAGCCTGTCATTGCCAGCTTTCCCCTACTTCCCTGGTGACCTGTATGACACAGCAAAAGCAGCCCTGGGAACATAATGTCATTGGCCTGAGAACCACATCCCTATCCCCCACAGCCACTGCAGCAAGCCCCATCCAAGGAGAGTCTGAGCTCAGACATGCCTAACCCGGCTCACACCTGATGGTCCATCTCTACCAGCCCTGGCAGCCAAAGACAAAAAACATAATCTCTTGGGAGCTCTATGATCCCACCCATTGCCTGAAAAACCTGAATACTTACTTAGGCAACCTTAGGGCAAACTTATATTCCCCATACTACCACAGCTGATAGTCTCTTGAAAGCATCAGCCGCTAGTTGGAGGCCAGCCAATGCAAGCCATTACAGCAACTCATAACAGTACAACCCTGCTCAAGAAAGGAGAAAACAACAGCTAATTCCACTGCCTGTAACATCCTGGCCAACTAGATGTCCTGAGTCTGTCCATGTGACAATTTCACTGCTAGCACAACCAGCATTCAAGAAAACCAGCACACCAAATAAAACTACAACCAAGGACCCTCACAGAGTCCTCTTCACTTCCCTGCTACCTCCACTGAAGCAGGTGCTGGTATCCATGGCTGAGAGACCTGAAAACGGATCACATCACAGGACTCTTTGAAGGCATTCCCCAGTATCAGTCCAGAGCCCAGTAGTTCTGCTGGGTGGCTAGACCCAGAAGAACAATAATGATCACTGCAGTCCGGCTGTCAGGAAGCCCCATCCCTAAAGGGAGGGGGAGAGCACCACATCAAGGGATCACTCCATGGAACAAAAGAATCTGAATAGCAGCCCTTGAACCCCAGATCTTTCCTCTGACACAGTCTACTCAAATGAGAAGGAACCAAAAAAATAACCAATTCTGGTAATAAGACAGAGCAAGGTTCTTTGACACCCCCATAAGATCACACTAGCTCACCAGCAATGAATCCAAACCAAGAAGAAATCTCTGGATTGCCAGAGAAATAATTCAGAAGGTCAATTATTAAGCTACTCAAGGAGGCACCAGAGAAAGGTGAAAACCAACTTAAATAAATTTTTAAAAGGCCAGGTGCGGTGGTTCATGCCTGTAACCCCAGCACTTTGGGAGGCCAAAGCAGGCAGATCATCTGAGGTCAGGAGTCCAAGACCAGCCTGACCAACATGGAGAAACCTCATCTCCACTAAAAATACAAAATTAGCCAGGCGTGGTGGCACATGCCTGTAATCCCAGCTACTCCAGAGGCTAAGGCAGGAAAATCATTTGAACCCAGGAGGCAGAGGTTGCAGTGAGTCGAGATCATGCCATTGCACTCCAGCCTGGGCAACAAGAGCAAAACTGTGTCTCAAACAAAAAAAAAAAAAAGAAAGAAATTTAAAAAAGAATACAGGATATGGACAAAGAAGTCTCTAGAGAAATGGAGAGCATAAATAAAAAAAAATTGCAACTTCAGGAAATAAAAGACACAGAAATGCAAAATACACTGGAAAGTTTCAACAACAGAAGAAAACAAGTAGAAGAAATAACTTCAGAGCTTGAAAACAAGGCTTTCTAATTAATCCAATCTGACAAGCAGAAAAGAAAAAAGAATTTAAAAAAAATGAACAAAGCCTCCAATAAGTTTGAAATTATGTTAAATGACCAAATATAAGAATGAATAATTGGTGTTCCCAAAGAAGAAATCTAAAAGTTTGGAAAATATATTTTAGGAAATAATTGAGGAAAAATTATCTGGCCTTGCTAGAGATCTAGACATCCAAATACAAAAAGCTCAAAGAACACCAAGGAAGTTCATCACAAAAAGATCATCACCTAGACACATAGTTATCAGGTTATCTAAAGTCAAGACAAAGGAAAGAATCTTAAGAGTTGTGAAGCAAAGGTATCAGGTAACCTATAAAGGAAAACCTATCAGATTAACAGCAGATTTCTCAGCAGAAACCCTATAAGCTAGAAGCGATTGGGGTTGTATCTTTAGTCTCCTTAAATTAAACAATTATCAACCAAGAATCTTGTATCCAGCAAAACTAAGTTTCAGAAATGAAAGAAAGATAAAGTCCTTTTCAGACAAACAAATGCTGAGAGAATTCGCCACTACCAAGCCAGCACTACAAGAACTACAAAAAAGGAGTTCTAAATCTTCAAACAAAACCTTGAAATACACCAAAATGCACCTTCTTAAAGCATAAATCCCACAGGACCTATAAAACAGTAACACCATGAAATAAAAAAACAAAACAAAAACAAGGTGTTCAGGCAACAACTAGCACAATAAACTGAATAATACCTCACATCTCAATACTCACATTGAATGTTTAAATGACCTATATGCCCTACTTAAAAGATACAGAATGGCAGAATAGATAAGAATTCACCAACCAAGTATCTGCTGTCTTCAAGAAACTCATCTAACACATAAGGACTCACATAAACTTAAGGTATGGGGATGGAAAAAGATATTCCATAAAAATGGACACCAAAAGCAAGCAGATTGTTAGTCCAAACTGCACCATTTTGTAAGATGCCCACTATTTTGCAGACCTTGGTCAAAGTGAAACATTCCACAGAGGTTCAGGCTGTGAGAAACAGCCTGTCTCTTATATTCTGCTGGGAGAAAATGCAAGGAACACCACATTCTGCCGGAAAAGGGCCAGAACTGTCTCATCCTGGGAACACATTATCAACATTTTCCCAGGCAGCAGGCCATGCCCTGCAACACCCCTCCCACCCGGGCCTATCAATTGCCCCAGCCTGTAAGTAGTGGTGGGAACTGGCATTAAGTTGGTCTCCCATCTCTATAGGTCATATTCTGGACATAAAGCCTGGATTTGCTGTTAAGCTGCTCTCTCTCTCTCTCTTTTTTTGTCTTTCTTTAACCCTCACTTTCCCTTCAAAACCTAACATTTTGGGTGCCAAAACCTGGAACGGGGATTTTCTAAATTGGTAAGTCTTCTCCTGCAATCTCGAAAGCAGCAAGCAGCAAAAACTAGACCCAGGCCTGCTTCCAGATCCTGAGTGGACTCCCTGTTCCCAGCCCCCTTCCCTCATTCTCTCTTCTTCTCCAGCCCTGGGATGACCTCCAGATCCTGATCAAACTCTCCATCCTCTTTTTCCTTCCTTCCTATTTCTGGGTGACTCTGGCAAGGATCAACCCCATTGCTGGACAACACATCCAACACCTGTCTCCAATTAGTGGGTGAACCTCCCTTTTCCTCCTTTCATCAGTCTCAATATCCCCTTAACCCAGCCAGCCTCAGGGACCTCAAACCTACTATCTGTAAACTTTTACAAGCTCAAGTTCTCAAGCCTGTCAACTCTCCCCAAAACACCCCTATCCTGGCTGACAAGAAAACCAGATGGGTCTTACCACTTTGTCCAGGATCTCTGAGTTAATAACCAGGTGGTGGTTTCAATCCATCCAGTGGTCCCCAACCCACATACTCTACTCTCCCATATTCCCCTATCTACCACACACTTCTCTGTATTGGATCCAAAGAATGCCTTTTTTTTTACTGTTCCCTTGGATCTGGCTTCCCAAAGTTTTTTTACTTTCACTAGGTCAGATCCTGATACTCACACATCCACTCAACTAATATGGACTTCCACAGGAGTTCCAGAATAGCCCCTTCCTATTCGAACAGGCCTTCACCAAGGACCTAGCTGAACTTCCCCTTGCTCCTAACACCCTCCTCCAATACATCAATAACTTCCTTCTCTGTAGCCCCTCCTTTGACCTGTCCATCCAACACACTACTCAGCTTTTAAACTTCCTCCATAGTTGAAGATATCAGATCTCACCCACAAAGGCTCAGGTAGCCTAAACCCAGGTCACTTACCTTGGGATTGCTCTAACCCCTAATTCTTCGGCCATCCCAACCCAACAAAAGGAGCTAATTAGGGACAAACCCCTTCCCCACACAAAGAAGGGCTTCCTCTCCTTCTTGGGCCTTGTGGGATACTTCCAACTGTGAATTCCCAACTTCAGCTTGCTGGCCAAGCTGCTCTACATGAATTCACAGCCAGAAGTATCTCACAAGGCCCATCCTAGAACCCCTGAATGCAGCTCGCCCCATCAACTACCTCTTTAAAAACAAAACAAAACAAAGCAAAATGCCCTTTTAATGACGCCAGCACTGGGACTGCCCAACCCCACCAAGCCCTTTACTCTGTAGGTACATTCTAACCAAGGCCTTGCTCTTGGACTACTCTGCCAAACATCCAGCAACACCCCACAAACTATTGCATACCTCTCAAAACAACTGGACTCTGTCATCCAAGGCTGGCAACTCTGCCTAAAAATCTTGGGTGTGACCACATTGCTGGCCTCAGAGGCACAGAAACTCACTCTCTAACCAACACACTACTATTGCATCTTCCCATAACCTACAGGACCTCATAAGCCATCAATTCCTTCTATCCCTCCTGCTATCTTGCTTACGGCAGGTTTACGTCTTATTCATAGGTAACCCTCTAGTCACTTTCCAGAGATTAAAGCTGCCCTCCTCTCTGTAAACACCTGAGCTCTCTCACTCCTGTCTGGACCTCTTAGACTCCCTCTCCTCCTGCTTCCAACACATTTTGCAAGCCCTTTTGCAGCGAACACCTACATGGTTCATTAACAGAAGCTCTTTTAGGGAGCTATGTCCAGCAGCTGGCTATGTCATCATTGCCAAAAACAAACTCCTAGAATCCAATGCTCTCCCACCCCATACTACCTCTCAACAGGTAGAACTACCTCTCAACAAGCGGAGCTAGTTGCCCATCGTAGCAAAGGGAAAAAGGAAAGCGTTAACCAATTTACACCAATTCCAAATATGCACACCATATCCTACATGCTCACGCCTTAATCTAACAGAAAAGGGGTTTCTAACTACAAAAAGGAATCCCCATAGGAAATGGCAAACTCATACACAAACTGTTGGAGGTGGCTAAACCACCACTAAAGGCCACCATTATCTATTGCAAGGAACACTGAAAGGCTACAAATGCCATAACCAAGGAAAACGTCTTAGCAAATTTGGCAGCCTGGCAGGCAGCCCTTAAAACCCCATCATTACTGCCCATTTTTCCCAACATACACCCTGATATACCTAGGAACAACAAACCTCACTCGTCCAGGCTGATGCTGTTCAGGAAGGAGGATGGTTTTACCTCAGTAATAAAATTGTCCTGCCCAAGTCCCAGGAACCTTCTGTACTTTCACACGTACACAACCATTTCCATACTGGTTACCGCCCCCTACGCCAACTCTTATATGCATTTTCCCACCATGACTGCCAATCTACTAAGGCATGTTCCCTTTGCACTCAAATTCCCCCTCAGGGAGCTATCAAACCACCTCCTTTCCCCACACACCAGGCCTGAGGACAACTGCCAGGGCAAGAATGATTGGCAAATCAACTTCACCCACATGACCCCCCGTAAAACGAGTCCAATACCTTTTGACAATAATAGATACATTCTCTGGATGGATAGAAACTTTTCCTATCACCACCAAGAAAACACACATACCGTCACTTCTATTCTCTGTATTACCCGCATTATTCTCCCGTTTGGACTCCCCTCTTCCATCCAGTCAGACAACAGGCCAGCATTTGTTTCACAGGTTAACCAACAGCTAGCGAAGACTCTAAACATTAAATGGGCATTCCATATACCTTATCGCCACCAATCTTCAGGTAAAATTAAACAGACCAATGCCCTTTTAAAACAAATAACCAAACAGTCCCTAGAGGTTAAGATGGCATGAACTTCACTTCTCTCCTTGGCCATCATGGTTTATGAGTCATGCCCTAAAAGCCCCTCAGCCTAAGCCCATTTAAACTCATATACAATGCCCTTTTATCCTCCAGAATCTCCCTGTATCTCCTCCCACTTCTATACTGGATACTTGGCCTGCATGACGCCTCACTCAACATCTAATAAGACAGTACGCAAACACTTAACTGCCCCAGCCTAAAAATCCATCATCAAAACACTCCTCCTTGTCCCTACAACCAGTGGACTGGATCTGGATCACAGACTTCTCCTCCTCCCCTCTCCAACCTAAGTGGAAGAGTGCTCACCAGGTTATCCTAACTACTCCCACATCAGGAAAGCTAACATCCTTTCCACACCAGATACACCATTCCAAATGAAAAAGAGCACCAAATTTACATCCAGAAATTCCCTCCCCCACAAAAAAAAAAAAATTCTTCCTTCCTTACAGGACTAACCTAGCTGCACTTAACAAAAATTCCAGAAGTTGCCAATCCAGAAGGCCCTGGTCCATAACACTCTCCACCTCCAATTTCAAATCTTTTATCTTGTACATTGTTTCAGATCTTTCCTGGTATTCCTTCCCCACGTCCCTGGATAATCCACTCCAATTTCCTACACTAATCCAGGAGCTGTGGCTGCAGGGTATCTTCCAAAATTTCACTACCACTCAAATCTCCTTTTGTCTTCTTTGTGAGATACTCTAAGTCCCCGCCCCCAGCATCTGGCAGTAGGGCCCCCTTTGTCAACTTCAGACATTACCTCTTAAATCAGTCACACTCCCCGGTTTCTTCCAACTGTTAGATTTCTTTGTCCACACAAATCCAGCAGTTCACAGCCCTTCCTGTTAATCTAACCACATAAACCCGGTCCAAACTAAGCCTACCTCTCACCTACTCAGCCAATCCATTCTCTCGACTGCAACCTATACCCTTCGGCACTATCAGAACCACAATGGCTATTAATTACAAAAACCCATCTCTCGCTCTCTCTCTCTCTCTCCAAAACCAAACAGCCTTCTTCTCCTCCCTGACCAACATTCCCTATCAAGCCTTCATAGGGGCAACCCTTACTAACAACTGTGGGGGAAAGAAAGAGAGTTCAGACTGTTACTGTGTCTATGTAGAAAGAAGAAGACGTAAGAAACTCCATTTGGTTTTTGTACTAAGACAAATTCCTCTGACTTGAGATGCTGTTCATCTGTAACTTTAGCCCCAACCCTGTGCTCACAGAAACATGTGCTGTGTTGACTCAAAATTTAATGGATTTAAGGTTGTGCAGGATGTGCTTTGTTAAAAATGTGTTTGCAGGCAGTATGCTTGGGAAAAGTCATCGCCATTCTCCAGTCTCGAGTACCCAGGGACACAATGCACTGCAGAAGGCCGCAGGGACCTCTGCCCAAGAAAGCCTGGGTATTGTCCAAGGTTTCTCCTCACTGAGACAGCCTGAGCTATGGCCTCATGGGAAGGGAAAGACTTGACCATCCCCCAGCCTGACATCCATAAATGGTCTGTGCTGAGGAGGATTAGTGAAAGAGGAAGGCCTCTTTGCAATTGAGATAAGAGGAAGGCATCTGTCTCCTGCTCGTCCCTGGGAATGTAACATCTTGGTGTAAAACCCAATCATACATTCTATTTACTGAGATAGGAGAAAATTGCCTTATGGCTGGAGGTGAGACATGCTGGTGGCAGTACTGCTCTTTACTGCACTGAGATGCTTGTGTAAAGTCAAAGGTAAATCTGGCCTACATGCACATCAAGGCACAGCACATTTCCTTAAATTTATTTATGACACAGAGGGCTTTGCTTACACGTTTCTCTGCTGACCCTCTCGCCACCATTACCCTATAGTCTTGCCACATCCCCTTTATCGAGATAGTAGAGATAGTGATCAATAAATACTGAGGGAACTCAGAGACCAGTGCCGGTGTGGGTCCTCCGTATGCTGAGCGCCGGTCCCCTGGGCCCACTGTTCTCTCTCTATACTTTGTGTCTGTGTCTTATTTCTTTTCTGTCTCTCTTCCCACCTGACAAGAAATACCCACAGGTGTGGAGGGGCTGGCCCCCTTCAACAACTATTCAACTTTGAAAACAAAAGTTGGAACAAAACTTTATCCAGGATTCAACCCCCACCTTCTCATGGTTTGCCACCATAACCTACAAATTTTGTCTGTCCACCCCTATTTTTTTCTTTCTGTGTAGCACAAACTCTTATCTTTGCCTGCTGGCAAGTTGATCAGGAATATACACACTGGTGTTTCAATCACCAGACATTAACATTTTGCCTAACAATGAAACTATTCAGGTTCCTTTCCTAATCTCTATTTCCTCCTCCTCCACACACACCACACTAACTATACACATCATTCCCCTATTAGCAGGACTGATATGTAGGTGCTGGGAACAGAAGACTGTGGTCCCTTTAAATGATACGGAAGTGGGGAAGAGAAGTGCTGGATAGAGGAGGGCATGGCCCCTGGTAGGGCTCCATCCTCATAAACCTAGGTGAGGACAGGCATTTGCTGCCCAAATGTTGCATTTCCCAAGACCAACCTGGCCTGCCAGGCCCCCATCCTGTGCCTATAAAAACCCGAGAGGCTAGCAGGCAGACACACAAGCGGCTGGACGTCAAGAGGAGCAGATCAGCGGAAGAACACACAGGCAGCTGCAAGTTGAGAGGCGCATATCAGCGGAGGAACACACGGGTGGCTGGACGTCCAGAGGCAGGAAGCAACAGGCAATAGCATGCTGGCAGGCCACCGACCGGCCTAACGACATGGAGTTTGGCAGGAGCAGTTAGAGGAGAGCCCAGGGTGCCAAGTGACCTGACTCCAGGGGAAAACCATCTCCCTTCTGGCTCCCACATCTGCTGAGAGCTTCCACTTAATAAAACCTTGCATTCATTCTCCAAGCCCATGTGTGATCCAATTCTTGTGGTACCCCAAGGCAATAATCCAGGATACAGAAAGCCGTCTGCGACAAGGTAGAGGGTCTAATTGAACTGGTTAACACAAGTTGCCCATAAATGGCTAAACTAAAAGAGCACACTGTAACACATGCCCACTGGGGCCTCAGCTGTAAACACTCACCCCCAGACACTGTCGTGGGGTCGGAGCCCCACAGCCTGCCCATCTGTATTCTCCCCTAGAGGTTTGAGCAGCAGGGCACTGAAGAAGCAGTTACGATCCCATCGCACACCCTGCGAGGAGTACAAGGGAACGTTTCTTGTTTCAGACTAAACATCTCTGCTGCACTCAAAACCGGGATAGCAGGTTACCCCTTTCTTAGGGCCCTTAATCGTCCTCCTCTTAACAGTTGGCCTATATATACTCACCTTCAGAGCCCAGTCAGTCTCCCAAAAGCTGAACTCCCTTGTCCAGGCAGCCATCCAGAAACACATTGACACCATCCCTTCTCCTCCAAGTCCAGTATCAGCGCTTCCAGGGAAACAACTCTAAAGTCGAACACCCACCACTTCAAAACCCAAACCTTGGTTACAGTGCCCCTAATTCAACAGGAAACAGCCAGATAATCAACAACTCCCCTTTTCCTTTTATATTAAAGTAGAAGACAAGAAAGTCCAAACTGCACCATTTTGTAAGTCCCCCGCCATTTCACAGACCTTGCTCAAAGTGAAATATTCCACAGGGATTCAGGCCATGAGAAACAGCCTGCCTCTTATCATAGTCTGCTGGGAGAAAGTACAAGGAACACCACATTCCACCACAACAAGGGCCAGAACTGCCTCATCCTGGGAACATGTTATCAATATTTTCCCAGACAGCAGGCCATGTCTCCCCAGATCCCTCCTGTCCAGGCCTACAGATGGCCCCAGCCTGTAAGCAGGGATGGGCACTGACGTTAAGCTGGTCTCCCACCTCTATAGGTCTTATGCTGGGCATAAAGCCCGCACTTGCTGTTAAGCTGCCCTCTGTGTGTGTGTGTATTTTTCTGTAACCCTCATCTTCCCTTCAAAACCTAACACAGACAAAACAGGCTTTAAAGCAACAATAGTTTAAAGGAAAAAGAGGGACATTATATAATGATAAAAGGACGAATCCAACAGGAAAATATCACAATCCTAAATATACATCCACCTGACACTGGAGCTCCCAAATTTATAAAACAATTACTACTAGACCTAAAAAATGAGATAGACAGCAACACAATAATAGTGGGGGACTTCACTACTCCATTGATAGCACTAAACAGGTCATCAAGACAGAAAGTAAACAAAGACACAATGGACTTAAAGTATATCCTAGAACAAAAGGACCAACAGTATTTACAGAACACTCTACCCAACAGCTGCAGAATATACATTATATTCATCAGCAAATGGAACATTCTTCAAGATAGACTGTATGATAGACCACAAAACAAGTCTCAACAAATTTAAGAAAATCAAAATTGTATCAAGTGCTCTCAGACCACTGTGGAATAAAATTGGAAATTAATTCCAAAAGAAACCCTCAAAACCATGCAAATACATGAAAATTAAATAATCTGCTCCTGAATGATCAGTGGGTCAACAATGAAACCAAGATGAAAATTTAAAAATTCCTTGAACTGAATGACAGTAACACAATTTATCAAAACCTCTGGGATACAGCAAAAGCAGTGTTAAGAGGAAAGTTCATAGCATTAAATGCCTACATCAAAAAGCTTAAAGGGGCACAAACAGACCTAAGGTCACATCTCAAGGAAATAGAGAAACAAGAAGAAACCAACCCAAACCCAGCAGAAGAAAAGAAATAACAAAGAACAGAACAGAATTAAATAAAATTGAAACAAAAATACAAAACATAAATAAAACAAAAAGCTTCTTCTTTGAAAAGATGAACAATATTGATAGGCCATTAGCAAGATTAACCAAGAAAAGAAGACAGAAGATCCAAATAAGCTCAATTAGAAACAAAATGGGAGACATTATAACCAATACCATAGACATACAAAAGATCATTCAAGGCTACTATGAATAACTTTGTGTGCACAAACTAGAAAACTTAGAGGAGACTGAAAAATTCCTGGACATACACAACCCTCCTAGATTAAACTAGGAAGAAATAGAAATTTTGAACAGACCAATAACAAGCAGAGAGATAGAAATGGTAATTTTTTCAAAACCCAGAAATAAACCAAAATACCTACAGTCAACTGACCTTTGACAAAGCAAACAAAAACATAAAATAGGGAAAGGACACTCTATTCAACGAATGATGCTGGGATAATTGGCAAGCCACATTTAGGAGAATAAATCTGGATCTTTATCAGTCACCTTATACAAAAATCAACTCAAGATGGATCAAGGACTTACATCTAAGACCTGAAACTATAAAAATTCTAGAAGATAACATTGTAGACATTAGCTTAGACAAGGATTTCATGACCAAGTACCCAAAAGAAAATTCAGTAAAAACAAAGATAAATAGATGGGACTTCATTAAACTAAAGAGCTTTTGCACAGCAAAGGAGCAGTCAGCAGAGTAAACAGATAACCCACAAAGTGGGAGAAAATCTTCACAATCTATACATCTGACAAAGGATTAATATCCAGAATCTACAATGAACACAAATAAATTAGCAAGAAAAAACAAACAATCCCATCAAAAAGTGGGCTAAGGACATGAATAGACAATTCTCAAAACAAGATATACAAATGGCCAACAAACATGAAAAAATGTTCAATATCACCAATGATCAGGGAAATGCAAATGCAAATCAAAACCACAGTGTGATACCACCTTACTCCTGAAAGAATGGCCATAATCCAAAAATCAAAAAATAATAGATGATGGCATTATCTATTATTGTGGTGAACAGGGAACACTTCTACACTGCTGGTGGAAAATGTAAACTAGTACAACCACTATGGAAAACAATGTAGAGATTCCTTGAAGAACTAAAAGTAGAACTACCATTTGATCTAGCAATCCCACTACAGGATATCTACCCAGAGGAAAATAAGTCATTATACAAAAAACATACTTGCACACTCATGTTTATAACTGCACAATTCCTAATTGCAAAAATGTGGAACCAACCCAAATGCCCATCAATCAATGAGTGTATAAAAAACTGGTGTATATATATACGATGGAATACTACTCAGCCATAAAAAGGAATGAGTTATTAGCATTCACAGCAACCTGGATGAGATTGGAGACTATTATTCTAAGTGAAGTAACTCAGGAATGGAAAACGAAAAATTGTATGTCCTTACTCCTAAGTGGGAGCTAAGCTATGAGGATGCAAAGGCATAAGAATGACATGGTGGACTTTGGGGACTCAGGGGAAAGGAGTGAGAAGGGGTGGGGGATAAAAGACTACAAAGTGGGTACAGTGTATACTACTCGGGTGATGGGTACACCAAAATCTCACAAATCACCACTAAAGAACTTACTCACAGCTGGGTGTGGTGACTCACACCTGTAATCCCAGCACTTTCAGAGGCCAAGGTGGGTGGATCATGAGGTCAGGAGATCGAGACCATCCTGGCTAACATGGTGAAACCCCGTCTCTGCTAAAAATACAAAAAATTAGCCAGGCATGGTGGTGGGCGCCTGTAGTCCCAGCTACTCGGGAGGCTGAGGCAGGAGAATGGCGTGAACAAGGGAGGTGGAGCTTGCAGTGAGCCAAGACTGAGCCACTGCACTCCAGTCTGGGCGACAGAGCGAGATTCCATCTCAAAACAAAAAGGAACTTATATAGCCAAACACCACCTGTTACCCAATAACCTGTGGAATTAAAACGAAATTTAAATAACATAAAATACCAACAAAAAAAAGTCCAGGACCACATGGATTCACAGCTGAATTCTATCAGACATTCAAATAAGAATTGGTATTTCTCTATCTTTTGGAATTGAAACTATTCCAAATAATGGAGAAAGAGGGAATCCTCCCTAAATCATTCTATGCAGCCAGTATCACCCTAATAACAAAACCAGGAAAGGACATAAAAACAGCAGTAATAAAAACTACAACTAATATCCCTGATGAACATAGATGCAAAAATCCTCAACAAAATACTAGCTAACTGAATCCAACAGCACAGGTGGATTCACCATGACCAGGTGGATTTCATACCAGTGATGTAGGGATGTTTTAATACACACAAGTCAATAGATGTGATACACCACATAAACAGAATCAAAAACAAAAACCACACGATCATCTCAAGAGATGCAGAAAACGCATTTGACAAAATCAAGAATCATAAAGATTAAAACCTTCAGAAAAATCAGCATAGAAGGGACATATCTTAAAATAATAAAAGCCATCTATGACAAACCACAGCCAACATTATACTGAACAAGGAAAAGTTGAAAGCATTCCTTCTGAGAACTGGAACAAGACAAGGATGCCCACTTTTACCACTTCTAGTCAACATAGTTCTGGAAGTACTAGCCAGAGCAATCAGATAAGAGAAAAAATAAAGGGCATCCAAATTGGTAAAGGGGAAGTCAAACTGTCACTGTTCACTGATGATATGATCGTACATCTTGAAAACCCTAAAGACTCATCCAAAAAGCTCCTAGATTTGATAAATGAATTAAGTAAAGTTTCAAGATACAAAATCAATGTACACAAATCAGTAGCACTGTTAGACACCAATAATGACCAAGCTGAGACTCAAGTCAAGAACTCAATCCCTTTTACAACAGTTGCACATACACAGACACATAAAATGCTTAAGAATATATCTAACCAAGGAGGTGAAAGACTTCTACAAGCAAAACTACAAAACACTGCTGAAAGTATCATAGATGACACAAACAAATGGAAATACATCCCATGCTCATGAATGGGTAGAATCAATATTGTGAAAATGACCACACATCCAAAAGCAATCTACAAATTCAATGTAATTCCCATGAAAATACCATCATAATGTTTCACAGAACTAGAAAAAACAATCCTTAAATTCATATGGATCCAAAACAAACAAACAAACAAACAAACAACAACAACAACAAAAGCCCACATAGCCAAAGTAAGACTAAGCAAAAAGAACAAATCTGGCCGGGCGCGGTGGCTCAAGCCTGTAATCCCAGCACTTTGGGAGGCCGAGACGGGCGGATCACGAGGTCAGGAGATCGAGACCATCCTGGCTAACACGGTGAAACCCCATCTCTACTAAAAAATACAAAAAGCTAGCCGGGCGTGGTGGCAGGCGCCTGTAGTCCCAGCTACTCCGGAGGCTGAGGCAGGAGAATAGCGTGAACCCGGGAGGCGGAGCTTGCAGTGAGCTGATATCCGGCCACTGCACTCCAGCCTGGGCGACAGAGCGAGACTCCGTCTCAAAAAAAAAAAAAAAAGAACAAATCTGGAGGCATCACATGACCCAACTTCAATCTATACTATAAGACTATACTCACCAAAACAGCATGATACTGGTACAGAAATAAGTACACAGACCAATGGAACAGAATAGAGAACACAGAAATAAAGCCAACTTACAGTCAACTGATCTTAGACAAAGCAAACAAAAACATGAAGTAAGGAAAGGACACCCTATCCAACAAATTGTTCTGGGTAACTGGCAAGCCACAAGTAGAAGAATGAAACTGGATCTTCGTTTCTCCCCTTATACAAAAGTGAACTCAAGATGGATCAAAAGGCTGGGTGTGGTGGCTCATGCCTGTAATCCCAGCACTTTGGAAGGCCAAGGTGGACAGATCACTTGAGGTCAAGAGTTCAAGACCAACCAGTCTGGCCAACATGGCAAAACCCTATCTGTACCAAAAAATACAAAAATTAGCCAGGCATGGTGGTGCATGCCTGTGGTCCCTGCTACTCAGGAGACTCAGGTGGGAGAATTCCTTGAACCCAGAGACAGAGGTTGCAGTGAGCCAAGATCACACCACTGCACTCCAGTCTGGGTGACAGAGTGAGACCCTGTCTCAAAAAAAAAAAAAAAAAAAAAAAAAAAAAAAAAAAAAATAAAAAATAAAAAAAAAAAAAAAAAAAAAAAAAAAAAATCAAAGACTTAAATCTAAGACATGAAATCATTAAAATTCTAGAAGATAACATCAGAAATACCCTTCTAGACATTGGCTTAGGCAAAGAATTCATGACCAAAGACCCAAAAGCAAATACAACAAAAACAAAGATAAACAGATAGGACTTCATTAAACTAAGAAGCTTCCGCACAGCAAAATAATCAGCAGAGTAAACAGACAACCCACAAAGTGGGAGAAAATCTTCACAAGCTATGCATCTGACAAAAGACTAATATCCAGAATCTACAAGGAACTCAAACAAATCAGCAAGAGAAAAACAAATAATCCCATCAAAAAATGAGTTAAGGACATGAATAGACAATTCTCAAAAAAGATATGCAAATGGTCAACAAACATATGAAAAAATGCTCAACATCACTATTCTCAGGGAAATGCAAATCAAAACCACAGTGCAATACCACCTTACTCCTACAAGAATGGCTGTGATTCAAAAATAAAAAAAAATAGATGTTGGCATAGATGTGAAAAGGGAACAATTTTACACTGCTGATGGGAATGTAAACTAGTCCAACCTTTATGAAAAACAGTATGAATATTCCTTAAAGAACTAAAAGTAGATCGATTATTTGATCCAGCAATGCCACTACTGGGTATCCACCCAGAGGAAAAGAAGTATTTATATGAAAAAGACACTTGCACACGTATGTATATAGCAGCACAATTCACAATTGCAAAATATGGGACCAGCCCAAATGCCAATCAATGAGTAGATAAAATGTGGTAAATATACATATATAATATAAATATATTATATATATATATACACACACACCATGGAACACTACTCATCCATAAAAAAGAATGACATAATGGCATTTGCAGCAACCTAGATGGAGTTGGAGATCATTATTCTAAGTGAAGTAACTCAGGAATTCAGGAATGGAAAAACAAACATCATATGTTCTCATTTATAAGTGAGAGCTAAGCTATGGGGACACAAAGACGTAAGAATGATATAATGGACTTTGGGGACTCGGGGGGGAAGGGCAGGAGGGGACTTAGGAATAAAAGATTGCATATTGGGTACAGTGCACACTGCTTGGGTGATGGTACACCAAAATCTCAGAATTCACCACTAAAGAATTTATCCATGTAACCAAACACCACCTGTTCCCCAAAAACCTACTGAAATAAAACAATAAATAAAATAAAATGCTATATGCAATGTAGGTGACAACATTTTTGATACACTATCACTAGCAAATAAATTACCATTCAACTTTTGTTTTGTTAATACGTACGATATGTATGCTAGTGTTTGTTTAATTTGCATTATTTTTATAATTGACTAAGTGTTGTTTTATGTTTATAAATTTTATTATCTTATTATCTTCTGGTTTATTTACTCAGGTCTTAGCGTTTATTGCAAATTCCGTTAACCTTCTTCCCCTCCCCCCAAGAATTCTAAAGACATTCAAAGTAATAACTTATGTGCCAAAAATATCAATCCCTTCTATATCACATTTACTTTATGTTTTCCTTTTGTTAATAATGCTTCTTGTGGTGTAGGTATTTAAAATCTTTTTCTATCATATCTGTTTATTGTTCTTTTAATTTTAAAATCACATAAATACTACTTAGGAAGTCTTTCTTCTTCAGACTTTCCAGATGTACTAAACTATCAACTACATGAGTGTCTATAATTATATTTTCATGATTGGAGCTTACTTATAAATTCTTTATTCATGTAAAGGTATTTTACATGAATAAAGAAAGTGATTCTTTCACTAATGTTAATCAGCAAAACCAACATTATTAATTATTTCTTCTACCTTCAAAAAAATACTAGCAAAATTAATTCAGCAGCACATTACAAAGATCATTCACTGTGGTCAAGTGAGATTTATTCCAGGAATGCAATAATGGTTCAACATATACAAAGCAATAAATGTACAACATATCAACAGAACAAAGGACAAAAACCATATGACCATTTCAATAGAAGCAGAAAAACCATTTGATAAAATTCAACATCTCCTCATGATTAAAAAAAAAAAAAAAAAAAAAAACTCCCAACAAGTTAGGTATATAAAAGCAATGTATCTCAGCACAATAAAATACATATATTTCAAACTCACAGCCTAACTCATACTGAACAGTGAAAAGTTGCCACTTACTGTTTTAAGGTCTGGAACAAGACAAGAATGCCCATTTTTACCACTTTTATTCGACATAGTACTGGAAGTCCTAGCCAGAGCAACTATGCAACAAAATGAAATAAAGGAATTGGAAAGAAGGAAGTCAAATTTTCCCTGTTTGCAAATGACATAATCTTTTTTCTTTTTGCTTTTTTCTTTTTTTTGAGACGGAGTCTCACTCTGTCACCCAGGCTGGAGTGCAGTGACACTATCTTGGCTCACTGCAACCTCCACCTCCCAGGTTCCAGCGATTCTCCTGCCTCAGCCTCCTGAGTAACTGGGACTACAGGCACATGCCACCACGTCCAGCTAATTTTTTTGTATTTTTAGTAGAGACGGGGTTTCACCATGTTGGCCAGGGTAGTCTCAATCTCCTGACCTCGTGATCCACCCGCCTTGGCCTCCCACAGTGCTGGGATTACAGGGACATAATCTTATATATAGAAAAACCTAAAAACTTCACAGGAAAGAACCTTAGACCTGACAAGTCAGTAAAGTCACAGGATACAAAATCAAATGCAAAAATTAGTATTATTTCTATATACCAACAACTAACTAGTGGGAAAACGTCAAGAAAGCAATCCCATTTATAATGGCTTAAAAAAAAAAAAAAACCCAGGAATAAATTTAAACAAAGGGGTGAAAGATGTCTCCAAGGAAAACTATAAGACATTGATCAAAGAAATTGAAGAGGACACACACATACACACACACAAAAGACATCCCATGTTCACGGATTGGAAGAATTGATACTGCGAAAATGACCACACTACCAAAAATGATCTACAGATTCAATAAAATGCCTATCAAAATACCAATTGCATTCTTCACAGAAATAGAAAAAAAAACACTATAGATTTTATGGAACCACAAAAGACCCTGAATAGTCAAATCAATTATCAGCTAAAAGAACAGGGCTAGAGGCATCATACCACCAAATGACAAAATATACTACAAACCTGTATTAACCAAAACACTATGGTGGCTAGGTACAGTGGTTCATGCCTGTAATTCCAGCACTTTAAAAGGTTGAGATGGGAAGATTGCTTAAGGCCAGGAGTTCAAGATCAGCCTGGGCAACAAAGAGAGAGCTGTCTCTGTCAAAATAAAATAAATTTAAAATAAAACAGGATAGTATTGGCATGAAAACAGACATGTAGACCATTGAAAAAGAATAGATGACCCAGAAATAAATCCATGTATTTACAGCCTATTCATTTTCAACATAGCCTCAAAGACCATTCATGGAGGAAGTGACAGTCTCTCCAATAAATGGTGCTGGGAAAACTGGATATCCATATGCAGGCAAAAACCAACCAAACAAACAAACAAGCAAAAAACAAACTAGACCACTATCTCTTACTGTATAAAAAAATCAACTCTAGACTGAGCGTCGTGGCTCACATCTATAATCCTAGCACTTCGGGAGGCTGAGGCAGAAAGATCGTTTGAGTCCATGAGCTTGAGACCAGCCATGGACAACATGACAAAACCCCACCTTTACAAAAAATACAAAAATTAGCTGGGCATGGTGGTGCATGTCTGTAGTCCCAGCTACTTGGAGGGCTGAGGTGGGAAGATCACTTGAGTCTGGGAAGTTGAGGCTGCAGTGAACTGAGATCATGCCACTGCCCTACAGCCTGGGCAATAGAGTGAGACTTGGTCAAATAAATAAATAAAGGAATAAATAAACTCTAAATGGATTAAAGATTTAAACATAAGACTCCAAACTATGAAGTACAAGGAAAAAAACAAACATAATAGGAGGAACACTTTAGGACACTGATCTGGACACAGGTATTATGGAGAACACCTCAAAGCACAAGCACAAAAACAAAAATAGACAAACGATATTACATTAAACTAAAAGCCTTCTGTATAGCAAAGGAAATAAACGGAATGAAGAGACAACCTGAAAAATGGGAGAAAATATTTGCAAACTATTCATCTGACAATGGATTAATACTAGAACATACAAGGAACTGAAACAACTGAAATAATCCAATTTAAAAATGGGCAAATGATTGAATAGACATCTCTCAAAAGACGACATGCAGATGCCCAAGTCTGTGAAAAAATGCTATATATCACTAATCATCATGGAAATGCAAATCGAAACCACAATGAGGTATTATCTCACCCTGGTTAAAATGACGGTTACCAAAAAGACAAGAATATAACAAATGCTGGTAAGGAAGTAGGGAAAGGGAAACTCATACACTATTGGTGGGAATGTAAATTAGTACAGCCATTGTGGAAACTAATATGGAAGTTTCTCAAAAAACTAAAACTACCAATGATCTAGCAATCCCACTAATGAGTATATACCTCCAAAGGAAAGGAAATCAGTATAACAAAGAGATATCTGTGTGCCAATGTTTATTGCAGTACTATTCACAATAGCTAAGATATGAAATCAACCTGAGTGTCTATAAACACATGAATGAAGAAAATGAGGTATATATACATAATGGAATGCTGTTTATCCATTAAAAGAATGAAATTCTGTAATTCTCAACAATATGGGTAAGCTTGGAGGACATTATGTTAAATGAAAAATTTAGGCACAGAAAGGCAAATACTGTATGTTTTCACTAACATACGGAAACTTAAAAAGTTGATCTCACAGACTTGGAGAGTAGAATGGTGGCACTAGAGGCAGAGAAGGGAAGAGAAGAGAGGACACTCTCAAGGGTTGGTTAATGGATACAAAAGTACAGCCATATAGGAAGAATAGGTCCCAGTGTTCTATAGCACTATAGTGTGACTATAATTAACAACGAAGTATTGTATATTTTCAAATAGCTAGAAGAGTGGATTTTAAATGTTCTCAATACAAATAAATGATAAATGTTTGAGGTGATGGATATGCCCATTACCCTGATTTGATCATTACGCATATTATATACCTGTACCAAAATATCACACTGAACCCCACAAATAAATACAATTATTATATGTCAATTTAAAAAGTCATAATAAAAGCAAAAAAGCAAACAGAAATTCTGGAACTAAAAAACACAATGAATGAAATGAAAAATGTAATACACAGTATCAACAGTAGACACAAGCAGAAAAAAAAAGTCTGTAAACTTGAAGTCAGGTTATTTGGAAATGCAGTTAGAAGAGAAATAGGAATAAAAAGAAATGAATAAAGTTTATAGAATTTATGGGCAGTATCTAAAAAGCAAATGTTTCAGTTAGAGGAGAGAAACACAAAGGGATAGAAGGTGTATATCAAGAAATAATAACAGACAACTTTCCAAATTTTTTAAAAGATATAAATATCCAGGTATAGAAAGGTCAAAAGTCTCCAATCAGATTCAATCCAACCATAACTACATCAAGACATAAAATCAAACTCTCAAAAATCAAGGACAAAGAAAAGATACTGAAAACAGTAAGAGGAAAGAAGCAAATAACATAGCAGAGTTCTAAGAAGGCTAGCAGCAAACTTCTCAGCAGAAACCTTACAGGCCAAAAGATAGTGTGATGATATTTTCAAAGTTGCTAAAGGAAAAAAAAAATCTGTCAATCAAAAATATAATATCCAGGCCAGGCGCAGCCACGGGTGCAGTGTTTTACACCAGTAATCCTAGCACTTTGGGAGGCTGAGGCGAGTGGATCACTTGAAGTCAGAGTTCAAGACCAGTCTGGCAAACATGATGAAAACCCATCTCTATTAAAAATACAAAAATTAGCTGGGTGTGGCCTTGTGTCAATGTCTTCATGTTTTGTGGAGGGCAGAATTTGCAAGCAATGAAAGAGGATTTTGGTGGAAGAAATATCTACAAGAAGTATTGAAGGAGCAGCATGACTTCTTTTGACTGTTTATAGCAAAATGTGAGAAGAGAGAAACAAATTAAAGACAGAATTTATAATCAAAAGGGAAGCATAACTTAAAGATTTGGAAAATTCTCAGCCTTCCTGTAAAGAATAAAAAGTCATGTTTGGGAGAAAATATCAAAAGAGTGACCAAGTAAACATTTGAAAGAGATTAGTATGGACAGAAGAAAGTTAGATGCTATTTATCAAGACAATGAAAAAATGACCCTGAAGACATTTTGCAGATCTTCAGGGCTGCCACTCAAGGCCCGAGTGCCAGAGCTTTGGAGGCAGAATGGTTTCAAGGGAGGGGCCCAGGGTGCCCATAGGACCTTAGAGCTTGCTTCCCTGTGCCACCTCATGTCTCTGCTCCCCACAGTATGGCTTAGATTTCTCAGCCACCCCACTCAGGCCATCCCTTTGGATTGCATGGGGTAACCTTTGGCAGCCTGCACATGGTGCTAATTCTGATGGTGTGCACAATGCAAGAGGTGCAGAAGCATGGATGGATGCCTCTATCTAGAATTCAAAGGATGTTCCAGAGAGCCTTAGGGCCCAGGCAGAGAACTGCCACAGGGGTGGGGCCACTGCAGACAGCCTCCACTAAGGCAATGCCCAGAGGAGCCATGGGGTCAGAACCGCCACAGAGAGACTCCACAAAGATGTCTGGTGGAACCATGAGAGTGGGGTCACCCCGAAGACCCCAAAACTGTAGAGCCACCAACGTGCAACTGCCGTTAAGGAGAGTCTTAGACACTAGACTCCAACCCATGAAAGCTGTAATGTAGGCTTCACCAGGCAAAGTCATGGGGCTCAGCCCCCCAGAGCCTTGGGGACACAACCTCTGGCCCAGTGTGTCTAGAAGGCAGGACATGGTGTCAAAGATTATTCTCAGGCCTCAAGATTTAATGTTTTTTGTCTTGTTGAGTTTGGGACTTACTTGGGATCTGTTACCTTTTCCATCTTTCCTATTTCTTCTTTTCAAAATGAGAATTCCTGTCCCACCACTGTATTTTGGAAGCACACAACTTGTTTGATTTCACATCTAAAGAGGCCCACATCTAAATATTATCCGCATCAAGGAGAATTTGCAATTATCCTCCTTGGTTTAGATGATATTTAGATGAGATTTCTGACTAGTCTGTAAAGTTGATGCCGGAATGAGTTAGGATTTTTTGGTTTACCAGGGTGGAATAAATGTATTTGGTATATAAGAAAGATATGAACTGTTGGCAGGCAGAGGCAGAGTGCTATAGTTTGAGTGTTTGTGTTCCCCTTGAAAATTCATGTTGAAATATAATCCCCAATGCAAAAGTATTAAGAGGTGGGGACTTTAGAAGGTGATTAGGTCATGAGGGCTCCTCCTTCATAAATGAGATTAAAGCCCTTATAAAAGAGACTTCATATAACATTTGGCTCTTTTTGCCCTTCTGACCCTTGCCATGTGAAGACACAGCACCCATTCCCCACCAACCCCCAGAGGACACAGCAATGAGGCACCATCTTGGTAGCAGAGATGAGGCTCTCAGCAGACACTGAACTTGTAGGCAACTTGATCTTGAACTTAGCATTCATAAGTGAGAAATAAATTTCTGTTGTTTATAAATTACCTCGTTGCTGGTATTTTATTGTAGCAGCACAAATGAACTAAGACAAATGCACAATGAGGAAAAGACAATGTCTTCATAAATGATGTTGGGACTAGATATCCGCATACAGAAGAATGGAATTAGACCCTTATCTCATACCATATACAAAAATCAACTCAAAATGGATTGAAGTCTTAAATGTAAGACTGAAAAATGTAAAACTACTAGAATAAAACAGAGCGGGAAAGTTCCATGACATTGGTGGCCAAAAATTTTTTGGATATGAACCCAAAAGCACAGACAACAAAACCAAAAGTAGTAGACAAATAGGATTCTATCAAAGAAAGAAGCTTCTGCACAGTCAAGGAAACAACATGAATGAACTTCATCATTATTATGTTGAATGGAAGAAACCACACATAAAAGAGTACACACAATACATGATTCCATTTATGGGAAGTTCTAAAGTAGGCTAACTAAGGTGAAAATGATGAGATCAGTGCTTTTCCCAATGTATAACTGTGTCGCTCCAAAATTTCTATGTTGATGCCCTAACCCCAGTACCTCAGAATGTGACTGTGTTTAGAAATAGTGCTCTTAAAAGGGCGATTAAGTTAAAATAAGGTCATGAGGGTGGGCCCTAATCCAATATGACTGGTGTTTTCATAGAAGAGGAGATTAGGACACAGACATATACAGAGGGATGACCATGTGAGGACATAAGGCAAAGACAGACATCTGCAAGCCAAGAGAAAGGCCTCAGAAGAAATACCCTGCTGATGCCTTGATCTCAGACCAGACATCTAGACTCTATTTTCCACAGTGAATAAATTTCTTTTTCTTTTTTTGAGACGGAGTCTCACTCTGTTGCCAGGCCAGAGTGCAGTGGAGCAATCTTGGCTCACTGCAACCTCCGCCTCCTGGGTTCAAGCTATTCTCCTGCTTCAGCCTCCCAGGCAGCGGGGACTACAGACGTGCACAATGCCCAGCTAATTTTTGTATTTTTAGTAGAGACAGTGTTTCACCATGTTGGCCAGGATGGTCTCAATCTCTTGACCTCGTGATCCCCCCACGTCAGCCTCCCAAAGTGCTAGGATTACAGGCATGAGCCACCGTGTCTGGCCTGCAGTGAATAAATTTCTGTTAAGACCCCCAGTCTGTGGTACTTTTCTGTTTTTTTTCTTTGGTTGGTTGGTTGGTTTTTTGTTTTGTTTTGTTTTTGAGATGGAGTCTCACTCTGTCACCCAGGCTGGAGTACAGTGGCTCGATCTTGGCTCACTGCAACCTCTACCTCCTGGGTTCAAGTGATTCTCCTGCCTCAGCCTCCTGAGTAGCTGGGATTACAGGCGTATGCCACCACGTCTGTCTAATTTTTGTATTTTTAGTAGAGACCATGTTGGTCAGGCTGGTCTCAAACTCCTGACTTCATAATCTGCCTGCCTTGACCTCCCAAAGTGCTGGGATTACAGGCATGAACCACCATGCCTGGCCTTTGTGGGACTTGTCTATGGCAGCCTGTAATAAATTCTCATAATTGCATGTTTCCTTGGCATCCATTTTAATATAAGCTGAACTTTCTCATACTAGAAGCAGGGTGCAGTCACCGTTGACAGTTTCTGGTTCTATACTTCATCCCAGTTCCGCGATGGTCAGTCCAGATATCTGTCTTAAACCTCTGCCACTGGTGACCACCTCCCCAACCTCCTTGTGGGACAGCTAGGTACAACATACTTGGCTCACTCCTCTTGTTCCCTACACCCTTCAAGGATGGCTCAGATATGCCATAGGGACCACCTCTCAGCCACAGCATGACCCCATGGAACTTGACCTACTTGCTCTAAACCTACCAGAGAGAACTCCCCACAGGAACATGCTTGAGTAATGCACTGGACCCCAGTAAAGGCTTTGACCTACAGGTCCCTCACTCTCTCTCTCTTGCTGTCTACACACTGGCTGAGAGGAGCATGCATGTTCTGAATCCCTCTTCTTGTTGGCCCTATGAGGCATGCTGTCCTCTTCTTTCTGGGACATGTAAGTAACAAAACTGCTTCTGTTATTCCATGTGCTTTGTTGTGCTGCCTCCTTTGTGTCTCACCTGACCAACACACCTGAACCTAACTGCTTTCCTGGTCAGCCTATATTTATAGTCACCATCAAGAGAGGTGGCTCAACAGGCTCACATCTAAATATCATCATCTCAATATCATCAAAATCAAGGAGAAGAATTTGTAATTATCCTCCTTGGTTTAGATGATAGTTAGATGAAATTTCAACTTAGACTCTAAAGTTGATGCTGGAATGAGTTAAGATTTTTGGGGTTCCTAGGGTGGAATAAATGTATTTTGGATATGGGAAAGATATAAACTCTTAGCAAGCAGAGGCAGAGTGCTATAGTTTGAATGTTTGTGTCTCCTTGAAAATTCATGTTGAAACTTAATCCCCAATGCAAAGGTATGAAGAGGTGGGGACCTCAAGACCAAATTATGAAGAATTGATATTTACCAAACACAGCCCAAGCAAGCTAATGTACCCAGAGAAAGGAATTGACTGGGAAGGGACAGAAAGAAACCTTCTGGTAGATGGAAATGTTCTATATTGTGATCAGATGGGGATTACCTGGGTGTATCCCTTTGGCAAACTTGCTATATATCAGTAATTTGTTCTTCTTTATTGCTGAGTAGGTTACTACAGCATGCACATGCTACAATTTGTTTATAATTCTCCTGATAATGGACATTTTTGCTATTTCCAGAACTGGGATACTTTGAATAAAATTGTGATTGAGCATTCTTTGATAAAGTATCTGTGTGAAAATTAAGTTTTCATTTCTCTTGAATAAATACCTAGGACTGGAAATGTTTGCTCAACAGATAAGGTTATGTTTAATGTTACAAAGTAGGTCAAATTTCTTTCCAAAGTGCCTGTCCCATTTTACATTCCCACCAGCAAGGTGTGAGTGTTCCGGTTGTTCTACCTTCTGCACTTAAGCTTTTAATGCTCGACGAACCATCTAACAGAAAAAAAAAAAAAAAAGGCTCAGTGTCCTCAAGTCCAACCAATCCAGAGTAACCCTTCCCGTGACAACCTTTGACAGCACCACTCAGCTCTCCCCTCAAATGAGATTCTGCTCAAGGAGTGTGCTTAATGGACAGCCCCAAGCCCATGCTCCTTTGGGATCTGCCACAGTATTCATGACAAAGCCATGTTCTCCAGTGCCATTCCCCTGATGGTGATGAGAAGGGACTAGAGCCAGGCAATTATTTCCCAGTGCAGGACCCCTCTAATGGGCATTGTTCACATGAGAACGCCTCATCAGATTGCTGAGACATTCTCAGAGCTGTGCCACAGTTTGAGCTTCTTCCTACCCAATGTTCCTTCATTTTCTCTCTCCTTTTGAGGTAGGAGGTGGGAGTTGACTCTAAAGATGGGGCTTGGACACCAGACCAAACTGAGGACTAAAACAGAATCAGGGTAGAAGTGATACAGAACTGCTGAGCTCCCAGCTAAACCCCACCCTCAAGCTTGGAATCTTGGCCCTAAGTGAAACAGCTGACCCTTCAGGGCTGGGCTAAATGTCCACTGTTTTCACTTAGGGCCAAGATTCCAAGCTTGAGGGTGGGGTTTAGCTGGGAGCCCAGCCATTCTGTATCAGAAGCAGCTTCCCATAAGACATGTCCACCAGTGTGCTGTGTCAGTTTACTATTGCCACAGCAACACCTGGAAGTTATCGCTCCTTTCCATGGCAACTTGATGACCAAGAAGTTATCAACCTTTTCCCAGAAATGGCTGCATAATCCATCCCTTAATTTACATGTAGTTAAAAAGCGGGTGTAACTATGACTACAGAACTGCCTCTGAGCTGCTACTCTGGGCACACTGCCTGGGGAGTAGCCCTGGTCTTCAAGGAGCAGTACCTCTGCTGCTGCATACTGTTTCTTCAATCAAAGTTGCTAACACCACCAACTCAGTGTTGAATTCTTTCCTGGGTGAAGCCAAGAACCCTCACAGGCTAAGTCCCAATTTTGGGGTTTGCCTGCCCTGCATCACCTTACTCTCTCTCCCTACTCCTTTCTCAATTCCCCCCATTAGTTTTCATGGCTGTTTTGCCCCATACATGTCTCACATTTCCAACTACATCTTGGCATCTGCTTCCAGAGGATGAGAACTCACACATCATCTCTCAGGGAGAAAACAAGTAGAGAAGTGGAGAAAACAAGAAAAGTCTTAAGTCTCCCCTACCTAAGAAGCCTAGAGATCTCCACTTCTCATCCGTCTTTTAGTTAATCAAAAAAAAAAAAAAAAAAAAACACCTAAATAAATAGGTACTTGAGATTGAGATAACTGCCAAGAAGGAAATAGATAGGATTATGTGGAAAAGAGTAAAGAGATGAGGGAGGAAGCTACTTGTTGTAAAAGACATATATGATAAAGAACTACTCTCCAAAATACACAAAGAATTCTTGAAACTCAATAATGAAAAAAAGAACAGTAGATCTGGCAAGATGGCTGAAAAGGAACAGCTCTGATCTGCAGCTCCCAGTGAGACCAACAGAAGACAGGTGATTTCTGCATTTCCTTTTTTTTTTTTTTCTAAGTTATACTTTAAGTTCTAGGGTACATGTGCCCATCATGCAGGTTTGTTACATAGGTATACATGTGCCAAGTTGGTGTGCTGCACCCATTAACTCATCATTTACATTAGGTATTTCTCCTAATGCTATCCCTCCCCCTGCCCCTCAACCCACGACAGGCCCCTGTGTGTGATGTTCCCCACCCTGTGTCCAAGTGTTCCATTGTTCAATTCCCACCTATGAGTGAGAACAGGTAGTGTTTGGTTTTCTCTTCTTGTGATAGTCTGCTCAGAATGATGGTTTCCAGTTTCATCTATGTCCCTGCAAAAGTCATGAACTCATCCTTTTTTTATGGCTGCATAGTATATTCCATGGTGTATATGTGCCACATTTTCTTAATCCAGTCTATCATTGATGGACATTCGGGTTTGTTCCAAGTTTTGCTACTGTGAATAGTGCTGCAATAAACATACATGTGCATGTGTCTTTATAGCAGCATGATTTATAACCCTTTGGGTATATACCCAGCAATAGGATCATTGGGTCAAATGGTATTTCTAGTTCTAGATCCTTGAGGAGTCGTCACACTGTCTTCCATAATTGTTGAACTAGTTTACACTCCCACCAACAGTGTAAAAGCATTCCTATTTCTCCACATCCTCTCCAGCATCTGTTGTTTCCTGATTTTTTTTTTTTTTTTTTTTTTTTGAGACGTATGGTGTTATTTCTGAGGCCTCTGTTCTGTTCCATTGGTCTGTCTCTCTGTTTTGGTACCAGTACCATGCTGTTTTGGTTACTATAGCCTTGTAGTATAGTTTGAAGTCAGGTAGCCTGATGCCTCCAGCTTTGTTCTTTTGGCTTAGGATTGTCTTGGCAATGCAGGCTCTTTTTTGTTCCATATGAACTTTAAAGTATTTTCCCCAATTCTGTTAAGAAAGTCATTGGTAGCTTGACACGGATGGCATTGAATCTATAAATTACCTTGGGCAGTATGGCCATTTTCA
>NW_016814761.1:3130992-3168744 GCF_001698545.2 Rhinopithecus bieti | reverse complement strand
CTTTTAGCATGAAGGACTGTTGAATGTTGTCAAAGGTCTTTTCTGCATCTATTGATATAGTCATGTGGTTTCTGTCGTTGCTTTTGTTTATGTGATGGATTACATTGATTGATTTGTGTATGTGGAACCAGCCTTGCATCCCAAGGATGAAGCTGACTTGATCATGGTGGATAAGCTTTTAGATGTGCTGCTGGATTTGGTTTGCCAGTATTTTATTGAGGATTTTTGCATCAATGCTCATCAGGGATATTGGTCTAAAATTATCTTTTTTTGTTGTGTCTCTGCCAGGCTTTGGTATCAGGATGATGCAGCCTCATAAAATGAGTTAGGGAGGACTGCTGTTTTTCTATTGATTGAAACAGTTTCAGAAGGAATGGTACCATTTCCTCTTTGTACCTCTGGTAGAATTTGGCTGTGAATCCGTCTAGTCCTGGAGTTTTTTTGGTTGGTAGGCTATTCATTATTGCCTCAATTCAGAGCCTGTTATTGGTCTATTCAGAGATTCAGCTTCCTCCTGGTTTAGTCTTGGGAGGGTGTATGTGTCCAGGAATTTATCCATTTCTTCTAGATTTTCTAGTTTATTTGCATAGAGGTGTTTCTAGTATTCTCTAATGGTAGTTTGTATTTCTGTGGGGTTGCTGGTGATATCCCCTCTATCATTTTTTATTGCATCTATTTGATTCTTCTCTCTTTTCTTCTTTATTAGTCTTGCTAGTGGTCTGTCAATTTTGTTGATCTTTTCAAAAAAACCAACTCCTGGATTCATTGATTTTTTGAAGGGATTTTGTGTCTCTAACTCCTTCAGTTCTGCTCTGGTCTTAGTTATTTCTTGCCTTCTGCTAGATTTTGAATTTGTTTGCTATTGCTTCTCTGGTTCTTCTAATTGTGATGTTAGGGTGTCGATTTTAGATCTTTCCTGCTTTCTCTTGTGGTCATTTAGTGCTATAAATTTCACTCTACACACTGCTTTAGATGTGTCCCAGAGATTCTGGTACGTTGTGTCTTTGCTCTCCTTGGTTTCAAAAAAGTCTTTATTTCTGCCTTCATTTCTTTTTTTACCCAGTAGTCATTCAGGAACACGTTGTTCAATTTCCATGTCGTTGTGCAGTTTTGAGTGAGTTTCTTAATCCGCAGTTCTAATTTGATGGCACTGTGGTCTGAGAGACAGTTTGTTATAATTTCTGTTCTTTTACATTTGCTAAGAAGTGCTTTAGTTCCAACTATGTGGTCAATTTTGGAATAAGTACGATGTGGTACCGAGAAGAATGTATATTCTGTTGATTTGTGGTGGAGAGTTCTGTAGATATCATTAGATCCGCTTGGTGCAGAGCTGTGTTTAATTCCTGGATATTCTTGTTAACCTTCTGTCTTGTTGATCTGTCTAATATTGACTGTGGGGTGTTAAAGTCTCCCATTATTATTCTGTGGGAATCTAAGTCTCTTTGTAGGTCTCTAAAGACTTGCTCTATGAATCTGGGTGCTCTTGTATTGGGTGCATATATATTTAGGATAGTTAGCTCTTCTTGTTGAATTGATCCCTTTACCATTATGCAATGACCTTGTCTCCTGATCTTTGTTGGTTTAAAGTCTGTTTATCAGAGACTAGGATTGCAATCCCTGCTTTTTTTGCTTTCCATTTGCTTGGTAGATCTTCCTCCATCCCTTTATTTTGAGCCTGTGTCTCTGAACATGAAAGGGGTCTCCTGAATACAGCACACTGATGGGTCTGGACTCTTTATCCAATTTGCCAGTGTATGTCTTTTAATTGGGGCTTTTGGTCCATTTACATTTACGGTTAATATTGTTATGTGTGAATTTGATCCTGCCATTATGATGTTAGCTGGTTATTTTGCTTCTTAGTTAATGCAGTTTCTTCCTAGCATTGGTTTTCTTTACAATCTGGCATGTTTTTGCAGTGACTGGTACTGGTTGTTCCTTTCCAAGTTTAGTGCTTCCTTCAGGAGCTCTTGTAAGGCAGGCCTGATGGTGGCAAAATCTCTCAGCATTTGCTTGTCTATAAAGGATTTTATTTCTCTTTCACTTATGAAACTTAGTTTGGCTGGATATGAAATCTGGGTTGAAAATTCTTTTCTTTAAGAATGTTGAATATTGGCCCCACTCTCTTGTGGCTTGCAGAGTTTCTGCTGAGAGATCCACTGTTAGTCTGATGGAATTCCCTTTGTGAGTAACCTAAGCTTTCTCTCTGGCTGCCCTTAACAATTTTTCCTTTATTTCAACCTTAGTGAATCTGACAATTATGTGTCTCGGGGTTGCTCTCAAGGTGTACCTTAGTGAAGTTCTCTGTATTTCCAGAATTTGAATGCTGGCCTGCTTTGCTAGGTTGGGGAAGTTCCCCTGGATAATATGCTGAAGACTGTTTTCCATGCTTGGTTCCATTTTCCCCATCACTTTCAGGTACACCAATCAAACATAGAGTTGGTCTTTTCACATAGTCCCATATATCTTGGAAGCTTTGTTCACTTCTTTTTACTCTTTTTTCTCTAAACTTCTCCTCTTGCTTTATTTCATTAATTTGAATTTCAAATTTATTTCATTAATTTGAATCACCGATACCCTTTCTTCCACTTGATTGAATCAGCTACTGAAGCTTGTGCAGGCATCACGAAGTTCTTGTGCCATGGTTTTCAGGTCCATCAGGTCATTTAAGATCTTCTCTACACTGTTTATTCTAGTTAGCCACTTGTCTAATCATTTTTTCAAGGTTTTTAGCTTCCTTGCAATGGGTTTGAACATCTTCCTTTAGCTTGGAGAAGTTTGTTATTACTGACCTTCTGAAGCCTACTTCTGTCAGCTTGTCAAAGTTATTCTCCGTCCAGCTTTGTTCCATTCCTGGCGAGGAGCTGCAATCCTTTGGAGGAGAAGAGGCACTCTGGTTTTTAGAATTTTTAGCTTTTCTGCTCTGATTTCTCCCCAACTTTGTGATTTTATCTACCTCTGGTCTTTGATGCTGGTGATCTAGAGATGGGGTTTTGGTGTGGATGTCCTTTTTGATGTTGATGCTATTCCCTTCTGTTTGTTAGTTTTCCTTCTTAGAGTCAGGTCGCTCAGCTGCATGCAGGTCTGTTGGAGTTTGCTGGAGGTCCACTCCAGACGCTGTTTGCCTGGGTATCACCAGCAGAGGCTGCAGAACAGCAAATATTGCTGCCTGATCCTTCCTCTGGAGGCTTCATCCCAGAGGGGCACCTGCCTGTATGAGGTGTCAGTCGGCCCCTACTGGGAGGTGTCTCCCAGTTAGGCTTCATGGGGCTCCGGGACCCACTTGAGGAGGCAGTCTGTCCGTTCTCAGAGCTCAAACACCATGCTGGGAGAACCACTGCTCTCTTCAGAACTGTCAGACAGGGGCGTTTAAGCCTGCAGAAGTTTCTGCTGCCTTTTGCTCAGCTATGCCCTGCCCCCAGAGGTGGGGTCTGCAGACAGCAGGCCTTGCAGAGCTGCGGCGAGTTCTACTCAGTTCGAGCTTCCCCAGCCACTTTGTTTACCTACTCAAGCCTCAGCAATGGTGTAAGCCCCTCCCCCTACCAGGCTGCTGCCTCGCAGGTCAATCTCAGACTGCTGTGCTAGCAGTCAGCAAGGCTCCATGAGCATGGGACCCACTGATCCAGGCACAGGATATAATCTCCTGGTGTCCCGTTTGCTAAGACCATTGGAAAAGCACAGTATTAGGGTGGGAGTGTCCTGATATTTCAGGTACAGTCTGTCCCGGCTTCCCTTGGCTAGGAAAGGGAAATCCCCTGACCCCCTTGTGCTTCCTGGGTGAGGCAATGCCCTGCCCTGCTTCAGCTCACCCTCCATGGGCTGCACCCACTCTCCAACCAGTCCCAATGAGATGAACCAAGTACCTCAGTTGGAAATGAAGAAATCACCATCTTCTGCATTGATCACACTGGGAGCTGCAGACCAGAGCTGTTCCTATTTGGCCATCTTGGAACGGACTGCTTTCTGCATTTCCAACTGAGGTACCCTGCTCATCTCATTGGGTCCAGCCCACAGAGAGTGAGCAAAAGCAGGGTGGGGAGTTGCCTCACCCAGGAAGTATGAGGAGCCAGGGGCCTCCTTTTCCCAGCCAAGGGAAGCTGTGAGGAACTGTGCTACCTGGCGCAGATACTATGCTTTTCTCTTGGTTTTTGCAGTCTGCAGACCAGGAGATTCCCTCATGTGCCTACACTACCAGGGCCCTGGGTTTCAAGCACAAAACTGGGCAGCTGTTCGGGCAGACACCAAGCTAGCTGCAGGATTTTATTTTTTGTACCCCAGTGGTACCTGGAACCCCAGTGAGACAGAACCATTCACTGCCCTGGAAAGGGAGTTGAAGCCAGGGAGCCAAGTGGTCTCGCTCAGTCGGTCCCACTCCCACAGAGCCCAGCAAGCTAAGAGCCACTGACTTGAAATTCTTGCTGCCAGCACAGCAGTTTGAAGTCAACCTGAAATGATCCAGCTTGGTGCAGGGAGGGGCGTTCACCATTACTGAGGCTTGAGTAGGCAGTTTTCCCCAGACAACCAGTGTGAAGGAGGCCTGGAAGTTCAGACTGGGTGGAACTCAACACAGTATGGCAAAGCGGCTGTGGCCAGACTGCCTCTCTAGATTCCTCTTCACTGGGCAGGGCATCTCTGAAAGAAAGGCGACAACCCCAGTCAAGGGCTTATGAATAAAACTCCCATCTCCCTGGAACAGAGTACCTGGGGGAAATGGCAGCTGTGGGCACAGCTTCAGCAGACTTAAACATTTCTGCTTGCCAGCTCTGAAGAGAGCAGTGGACCCTGACAAGGAGGGTTCTCCCAGCACAGCACTCAAGCTCTGTTAAGGAACAGACTGCCTTCTCAAGTGGATCCCTGACCCTCCTGCCTCCTGACTAGGAGAAACCTCCCAACAGGTGTTGAAAGACACTTCATACGCTAGAGCTCTGCCTGGCATCAGGCCAGTGCCCCTGTGGGACAAAACTTCCAGGGGAAGGAGCAGACAGCAATTTGCTGTTCTGCAATCTCCGCTAGTGATATCCAGGCAAATAGGGTCTACAGTGGACCTCCAGCAAACTGCAGCTGACCTGCAGAAGAGGGGCTGACTCTTAGAAAAAACCACTAACAAATAGAAAACAATAACATCATCATCAACAAAAAGGATTCTCACATAGAAACCCCAAATAAAGTTCATCGGCCTCAAAGACCAAACGTAGATAAATCCACAAAGATGAGGAAAAAGCAGAGTAAAAAATGCTTAAAATTCCAGAAACCAGAATGCCTCTTCCCCTTCAAATGATTGCAACTTCTCTCCAGCTAAGGCACAAAACTGGACAGAGAATGAATTTGACAAATTGACAGAAGTAGGCTTCAGAAGATGGGTAATAACAAACTCCTCTGAGCTAACGGAGCATGTTCTAACCCAATGCGAGGAAGCTAAAACCTTGACAGAATGTTACAAAAACTGCTAACTAGAATAACCAGTTCAGAGAAGAACATAAATGGAGCTGAAAAACACAGCATGAGAACTTCGTGAAGCATACACAAGTACCAATAACTGAATCAATCAAGCTATTGATACTTGAAGAAATGATATCAGACATTGAAGAACAACTAACTCAAATAAGATGTGAATACAATATTAGAGAAAAAAGAATGAAAAGAAACGAAAAAATCCTCCAAGAAATATGGGACTATGCGAAAAGACCAAACCTACGATTGTTTGGGGTCCCTGAAAGTGACAGGGAGAATGAAACCAAGCTGGAAAACACACTTCAGGATATTATCCAGGAGAATTTCCCCAACCTAGCAAGGCAGGCCAACATTCAAATTTAGGAAATACAGAGAACATCACTAAGATACTCCTCGAGAAGAGCAACCCCAAGACACAAAATTGTCAGATTCTCCAAGGTTGAAACAAAAGAAAACATATTAAGGGCAGCCAGAGAGAAAGGTCAGGTTACCTACAAAGGGAAGCCCATCAGATTAACAGGCGATCTCTCTGCAGAAACTCTACAAGCCAGAAGAAAGTGGAGGCCAATATTCAACATTCTTAANTCTCCAAAGGACCACAACTCCTCGCCCGCAAGGGAACAAAACTGGATGGAGAATGAGTTTGATGAATTGACAGAAGTAGGCTTCAGAAGTTGAGTAATAACAAACTCCTCTGAGCTAAAGGAACATGTTCTCACCCAATGCAAGGAAGCTAAGAACCTTGATAAAAGGTTACAGGAACTGCTAACTAGAATAACCAGTTAAGAGAAGAAGATAAATGACCTGATGGAGCCGAAAAACACAGCACGAGAACTTTGTGAAGCATACACAAGTATCAATAGCTGAATCGATCAAGCAGAAGAAAAGATATCAGAGACTAGAGATCAACTTAATGAGATAAAGCATTAAGACAAGATTAGAGAAAATAGAATAAAAAGGAACAAACAAAGCCTCCAAGAAATATGGAACTATGTGAAAAGACTAAACCTACATTTGATAGGTGTATCTGAAAGTGATGGGGAGAATGGAACCAAGTTGGAAAACACACTTCATGATATCATCCAGGAGAACTTCCCCAACCTAGCAAGACAGGCCAACATTCAAATTAAGGAAATACAGAGAACACCACAAAGATACTCCTCGAGAAAAGCAACCCCAAGACACATAATCATCAGATTCACCAAGGTTGAAATGAAAAAAAGAAAAAATGTTAATTTTTTTCAGAGAGAAAGGCCAGGTTACCCACAAAGGGAAGCCCATCAGACTAACAGCGAATCTCTCTACAGAAACCCTACTCTCTATAAGCCAGAAGAGAGTGGGGCCAATATTTAAAACATTTTAAAGCAAAGAGTTTTCAACCCAGAATTTCATATCCCACCAAACTAAACTTCATAAGCAAAGGACAAATAAAATCCTTTACAGACAAGCAAATGCTGAGGGATTTTGTCACCACCAGGCCTGCCTTACAAGAGCTCCTGAAGGAAGCACTAAATATGGAATGGAACAACTGGTACCAGCCACTGCAAAACATACTGAAATATAAAGGCCATTGACACTATGAAGAAACTGCATCAACTAATGGGCAAAATAACCAGCTAGCATCATAATGACAGGATCAAATTCACACATAACAATATTAATCTTAAATGTAAACAGGCGAAATGCCCCAATTAAAAGACACAGACTGGCAAATTAGATAGAGTCAAGACCCATCAGTGTGCTGTATTCGGGAAACCCATCTCACGTGCAAAGACACACATAGGCTCAAAATATAGGGATGGAGGAGTATTTCCTAAGCAAATGGAAAAAAAAAAAAAAAAAAAGCAGGGGTTGCAATCCTAGTCTCTGATAAAACAGACTTTAAACCAACAAAGATTAAAAAGACAAAGAAGGGCATTATCTAATGGTAAAGGGATCAATTCAACACAAAGAGCTAACTATCCTAAACATATATGCACCCAATACAGGAGCACCCAGATTCATAAAGGAAGTCCTTAGACACCTACAAAGAGACTTATACTACAACACAGTAATAGTGGAAGACTTTAACATCTCACTGTCAATATTAGACAGATCAATGAGACAGAAAATTAACAGGGACATTCAGGACTTGAACTCAGCTCTGGACCAAGCAGACATAATAGACATCTATAGAACCCTCTACCACAAATCAAGAGACTATACATTCTTCTCAGCACCACATTGCACTTATTCTAAAATCGACCACATAATTGGAAATAAAACACTCCTCAGCAAATGTGAAATAATGGACATGATAACAATCAGCCTCTCAGACCACGGTGCAATCAAATTAGAAGTCAGGATTAAGAAACTCACTCAAAATGGCACAACTCCATGGAAACTGAACAACCTGCTCCTGAATGACTACTGGGTAACCAACCAAAGTAAGGCAGAAATAACGAAGTTCTTTGAAACCAGTGAGAACAAAGAGACAACATACCAGAATCTCTGGGACATATTTAAAGTGTGTAGAGGGAAATTTGTAGCACTAAATGCCCACATCAGAAAGCAGGAAAGATCTAAAACTGATACCCTTATATCACAACCAAAAGAACTAGAGAAGCAATAGCAAACAAATTCAAAATCTAGCAGAAGGCAAGACATAACTAAGAGCAGAACTGAAGGGGATAGAGACATGAAAAACCCTTCCAAAAATCAATGAATATAGGAGCTGGTTTTTTGAAAAGATTAACAAAATAGATAGACCACTAGCCCAACTGACAAAGAAGGAAAGAGAGAAGAATCAAATAGATACAATAAAAAAATGATAAAGGGGATATCACCACTGATCCTACACAAACTACCATCAGAGAATACTATAAACACCTCTATGCAAATAAACTAGAAAATCTAGAAGAAACGGATCCATTTCTGAACACGTACCTCCTCCCAAAACTAAACCAAGAAGAAATCGAATCCCTGAATAGACCAATAACAAGTTCTGAAATTGAGGCAGTAATTAATAGCCTACCAACCAAATAAAAGCCCAGGACCAAATGGATTCATAGCCAAATTCTACCAGAGGTACAAAGAGGAGCTAGTACTATTCCTTCTGAAAGTATTCCACACAATAGAAAAAATCCTAATTCCAAAACCTGGCAGAGACAACAAAAAAGAGAATTTCAGGCCAATATCCCTGATGAAAATCAATGCAAAAACCCTCAATAAGACATTGGCAAAACTGAATCCAGCAGCATATCAAAAAGCTTCTCCACCACAATCAAGTCAGCTTCATCCCTGAGATGCAAGGCTGGTTCAACATATGCACAGCAGTAAATGTAATCCATCACATAAACAGAACCAATGACAAAAACTACATGATTATTTCAATAGGTGCAGAAAAGACCTTCAATAAAATTCAACACTCCTTCATGATAAAAACTCTCAATAAACTAGGTATTGATGGAACATATCTCAAAATAATAAAAGCTTTTATGACAAACCCACAACCACACACCGGGGCCTTTTGGGGGTTGGGGGAAAAGGGGAGGGAGAGCATTAGGACAAATACCTAATGCATGTGGGGCTTAAAACCTAGACAACAAGTTGATAGGTGCAGCAAACCACCATGACACATGTATACCTATGTAACAAACATGCACATTCAGCGCATGTATCCCAGAATTTAAACTAAAATTTTAAAAAAAGAACAATCCAATTAAAAAACTGGCAAGAGACATGACCAGATAACTCACCAAAAGTACACAGATGGCAAACAAGCACATGAAAAGATGCTGAACATGATACGTCATTAGAATTACAAATTAAGGCTGGGCACAGTGGCTCAAACCTGTAATCCCAACCCTTTGGGATGTACCTGTAATCCCAGCCCTTTGGGATGCACCTGTAATCCCAGCCCTTTGGCAGATCACTTGAGGTCAGGAGTTCGAGACAAGCCTGGCCAATATGGTGAAACCCCATCTCTACCAAAAAATACAAAAATGAGCAGGGCATGGTGGTACATGCCTGTAATCCCAACTACTCATGAGGCTGAGGCAGGAAAATCACTTGAACCCAGGAAGCAGAAGTTGCAGTGAACTGACATCGCGCCACTGCACTCCAGCCTGGGTGACAGAGCTAGACTCTGTCTCAAAAAATTAAAAAAAAAAAAATTACAAATTAAAACTATGAGATACCACTACACACATATTAGAATGGCTAATGTCCAAAATACTGACAATATCAAATTGTTACTGAAGTGTCAGGGGTTTGGTCTAGGTCCTGTTGCTTACGGCACAGAAAGTCAATCACTGAGACAACGAGTACTGCCAGGGAAGAAGGCTTTGATCAGATTCTGCAGCTGAGACTATGGGAGATCAGTCTCAAAACCAACTCCCCAACCAGTTAAAACTGGGAAGTTTTATAGCAGGGAAGAAATGTATCCATGTGTAGGAAAACAGCAATTAGGAAGGGATAAGGAAGAGGAGTTGGTCAACAGGAAGCAGGTAGTCAGTTAGGCCGTTATGACAGGTGAGGGATCTGGTGTCTTATTGTCCAGATGCAGTTATCTGGTAAGTTTCAATTCCTTGATACTATCTCAGAGGACTGCTGGTTGGTTTCCTGAAAAAGGAAGTCAGATAAGACAAATGTAACTTTCTCAAGTTTTAAGACTGGGAGAGTCAATTTCCATGTTTATTCAAAGAAACCATAAACATCAGTTCTACAGGACAATTGGGCTGGTCTCAAAATGGCTGGTGAAGATGTGGAGTAACAGAAATTCTCATTCATTGTTGGAGGGAATGCAAAATGGTACAGCCATTTGAAAGAGAGTTTGGTATTTTCTTAGAAAAATACACATTGAATTCTTGTTGTATGATCCAGCAGTTGTGCTCCTTGATATTTACCCAAACAAGATGAAAACTTATTTCCACACGAAGACCTGCACATGAAATGTTTCAAATCTTTATAGCAGCTTTAGCCATCATTGCCAAAACTTGGAAGCAACCAAGATGTCCTTCAGTAGGTAAATAGGTAAATAAATTGTGGTACACATGACAATGTAATATTATTCAATAATAAAAATAAATGAGCCATCAAGTCATCAAAAGACATAATGGAAACTTAAAGGTATATTACTAAGTGAAAGAAATCAATTTGAAAGGCTACATACTGTATGATTCAACTACATAACATTCGGAAAAGGTTAAACTATGGAGACAGTAAAAAGATCATGGTTGTCAGGGTGATGTTTGGGGGAAGGAGGATTAAGTAGGTAGAGCATAGAGAATTTTTAAGGTAGTGAAACTACTCTGTCTCACAGTGTAAGAGTGGATACATGTTACATTACAGTTGCTAAAACCCAGAGAGTGTGTAATACCAAGAATGAGCCCTAATATGAACTATGGACTTCCTTTGATGTGTCAGCGTTGGCTCATTGATTCTAACGTATGTACCACAATGGTAGGGGATGTTGATGGTGAAGGAAGATGTGTGTTTGAGGAAGAGGGGATATGTGGGGACTCTCTCTACTCTCAGATCAAGTTTACTTTGAATATCACTGCTCTTTCAAAAAGCCTTTTAACATAAGGAGAGGGAGAGAGAAGGAAATGCAGTGTTTAGCCTTCTAGGCTCTGCAATACAGAGAGACATACCAGAAGGCTGGAATAAATGTTAAGTGAGCTAAACCACAGAAACCACTTACCCAGATAACTCCTAAACTCCCTCCAGACCTCTGGTAAAGTACCATCTCCTTAGAAAACCTTCTCTGGTCCCCAGACTAGTTGAGGGCTCTCTGCCTCATGCTGTCCCAATGGATCATTGAACAACACAGCACATGACATTCTATAATTGTGTGTGTGTGCGCATGTGTGTGTGTGTGTGTGTGATCATCTGACTGATGTCTGTCTCTGTTGCCAGATTGAAAAATGCTTTCAGGGAAGAAATTGTTTGTTTTGCCCACCATTGCATTACCACACAGTGTTTGGATTATTGAGTAGGTCCTCAATAAATATTTATTGAAGGAACAGTGATATTTTTAGAACTATAAGAAGAATGAATGCAAAAAGAAAAGTCTAACGGAACATTCTGTTGCTGAGGCCATGGAGGAAAAGTCAGTCTCAAACATTACTACTAAGAATGTGAGCTAGTTCAACCATTCTGTAGGAGAGTTCAGCATTACCTAACAAAATTTACACATGCACTTACCTTTTGACCCAGTAATCCCACTTCTAGGAATCTGTCCAGAAGGTACACCTCCAATGTTATGAAAATACACATGCACAGGTCGCTGACTGAATCAATGTTTGTAATTACGAAACACTAGAAAAAACCTAAATGCCTATTCTCGGAGAATGGTTGGAAAAATTATAGTACATTCCCGCAATGAAGGACTATAGAAATGCAAGAGGGGCTTCAACCCTGTCAGGGAAGCCACCAGGAAAGACTTCCCTGAGTTAGGAGGAAAAAAAACGAAACTTTTTTTTTAAAAAAGAAAGAAGATCTCTAGCTGCTTATATGAAGTGATTTCCTAGATATACTGTTGGGTTAAAATAGCAAAGTACAAAATGATCTATGGTATGCTACCCTTTGTGTAAGAAAGCAGTGGTTAAAAGAAAATAAACATGCACCTACACATTTATGCAAAAGAATTTCAGGAAGAATCAACCAAAAATGAATGAGATTGGCTACTATGAGAAACACACCCCAGAATGACCTCCAGTGAGTCTACCTTTGTATAATCCTTTTCCTTTGACTAATACAAAGTCATACAAACTAATACAGTTTGTGTATTAGTCATCTATTACGCAGCAATAGATGACTAATACACCTACCTATAGGCCATGGGGAGAGAATGAGGTGGGAAGAAGAGGAAAATGAGAAGATAGTAGGCATGAGTGAGAAGCAACACCTCTGAGTGTACTTTTTAGTATGGCTTTCACCTTGTTTCACATGGGAAGGCTTCACATACCCTCAAAAGCAACAAATAATTAAAATCAACCAGGAAAAAGGTAGAAATCAAAATGGAATACAAATGATAACAAATAAACATATAACTATATGACAAATCAATATAATATATTGTAATCAATATAATTTACTACGCTTAAGGTAGGCTACAAGAAAACAGATAACCTATGTAACTTCAGAAAACAGTATTATGATGGTATACCAAAAGGCTAAAGATAAAGAAACTATACACTAACACGGTACTGTAGTTGGTAAGTTTATTTCTCACAGAGTTATGGGTTAATAATTCTGAAACTGGCCGGGCGCGGTGGCTCAAGCCTGTAATCCCAGCACTTTGGGAGGCCGAGACGGGCGGATCACGAGGTCAGGAGATCGAGACCATCCTGGCTAACATGGTGAAACCCCGTCTCTACTAAAATACAAAACTAGCCGGGCGAGGTGGCGGGCGCCTGTAGTCCCAGCTACTCGGGAGGCTGAGGCAGGAGAATGGCGTAAACCCGGGAGGCGGAGCTTGCAGTGAGCTGAGATCTGGCCACTGCACTCCAGTCCGGGCGACAGAGCGAGACTCCGTCTCAAAAAAAAAAAAAAAAAAAAAATTCTGAAACTACTTCAATTGTACTACAATTGAACAAATAAGTAAATATATTGTGAAAAATAAACCTGTCAGAGAAAGGAGTTATAAATAAGGAAGGGGAAGGCTGAGCGCAGTGGCTCATGCCTGTAATCCCAGCATTTTGGGAGGCCGAGGCAGGCAGATCATGAGGTCAGGAGATCAAGACCATCCTGGCTAACATGGTGAAACCCCGTCTGTACTAAAAATACTAAAAATTAGCTGGGTGTGGTGGCAGGTGCCTGTAGTCCCCGGTACTCAGGAGGCTGAGGCAGGAGAATCTCTTGAACCCGGGAGGTGGAGGTTGCAGTGAGCCAAGATCTCACCACTGCACTCCAGCCTGGCGACAAAGCGAGACTTCTTCTCAAATGCTGATTCTTTTAGTTACTAATAATGCAAGGAAAGTGTTCTGAGCACCGACTAAACTCAAAGCACCTCTCTTTGAGCACTCCAATCTTGTGTAAAATTGCCACCCACCTACTCCAGATACCCCTCCTCCATCCCTACTGTAAGAATTAAGGAAAGAGGAAAGAAACATGAAAGGCGGCTTGGCAGTCAAGAACAGGTTTAATTTAGAGAGGGGCAGCTGGCTGAGTTAGGTCAGAGGCACACTCTTACATGATAAGAGTTTTTAAGGATTCAGGGTGGGAGAGTTTCACAGAGGCTTGGACTGCTTCTGTGTCTTTTTGTTACGCTTATCTGGAAGGAAGAGTTGTGTGTCTGTTCGCATACATCTTTCTGCAGCTGCAGGCATACCCCCCGAGTATGCTTTTAGCTTTCCTATCTTAGTGCACCTGAAGGGAAAAGAATGTGCTTATGAAGGCCCACTGTTTTACTGGGGCCCATTGTATGAGGGTGACTTTCCCCACACCTCCCTCTGTGCCCGAGCTGTCTTACCTGTGTTTTACTGTCTGCTCTTTCTGACTGTTTGTAGTTACAAGAGAAATGATTTCCTTGAAATGCATGAGGTTAGAAAGGGAGCTGGAACTTAAAGTGGTGGTGTTTGTCTGAGATGATGGTGCTCCTGCTGTGTCACCTACTGCCTCTCTCCCCATCGCAGTGTCACCACCTAACATATGATGTCATTTACTAGTATGTCTTTTGCTGATTATCTGTCCCTTTCTGCTAAAGTGGAAGCCCCATGAAAGTAGAGATTTCTGTTTGGCTCACTGAGTCCAAGGGCTTGGATTAGGTCCGGGATGGAAGATGAACAAGAGGCCAATTCATGGACTTTGAATTCCTGAAAAACATCCTGAAGTGATGGGAAAAGGAGAGGCTCTATCTGACGTCACCAGAGTCCTTGGTTGTTAGAGTATTTCTTCCGCCTGAAGCCTGGACCAGGGCTATCCAGATATACAGAGAGGAAGGCGGTTCTGCCTGTTGGAGGAACTACAGTTTCCAAAAGTGCAATGTTTAACAAAGGCAGTGGTCTACGCTGGGGGATGAGACCTCTGAACCCTGACATGGCCATAAAGCCAACTGCTATAGGAGTGGCAACCCAGAGTAAGAAAGAAAGAAGTCAAAAGAGATCCCTGGAGGCTGTGTTAGTTTGCTTCAGCTTTGTATTAGGTACTTTGTGGCTTACACAACAGACGTTTTATTGTCTAACAGTTCCAGCGGCAGACATCAAAGAGCCCAACAGGGTTGATTCCTTCTGAGGGCTGTGAGGGAGAATCTGCTCCATCCCTCTCTCCTAGCTTCCAGTGTTTTCTGGTAATCTTTGCCATTCCTTGGCTTGTAGAAGCTTCACCCTGATCTCTGCCTTCATCATTGCATGACTTTCTCCCAGTGTGCCTTCCTGTCTCCAAATTTCCCCTTTTTGTAATGACATCTGTCATCATGGATGAGGGCCCATCCTAGCTGCCCTAGTGAACTCATCTTAACTAATTATATCTGCAATGACCCTATTTCTAAATAAGATCACATTCTAAGGTGCTGGGACTCCAACACATGAGGACAGGAAGACCAGAGTCCAACCCCTTACACAGTCGAGCGCTGGAGGTAAATGGTATTTTTGAGAGGAAAGCTGTCTGATGGCTCTTGGGATAGACTAGGTTATGCGGCAGTAGCTGCCCATCTCAATTATCAGCAGCTTAATACAGCAAAAGTCTATTTCTCACTCACGCTAAGACCACTGTGCACTGCAGGACTTTCTAGGACAACTGTCTTCCATGCTATGATTCTACACCCCAGATTGCTTTCATCTTCTGGTTCTACCGGTGGGGCAGGGAAGGGCTGGGGAGTTGCATCTCATAGTCCCCCTGCTGGAGAAACCTGGAAGTGAGCCTTAATACCAATGCTCATGTTTTACCAGCCAGCAGCAGGGCCCTAGGTCTCCATCCCTGCAAGGGGCTCTAGAGTGTATGGAACAGATGGAATGTTCACAAGCACGACAACCTCTGCCACAGTGACTTTTTAAGCACTGGAATCGCAGAGTGTTTACTTAAGGCTGTGGAAGCTAAATTCTTAGCATGTGCTGGAGAGCAATGAAAAAGATATTTACTTTATGAATTAAAGCTGCAGTCAGTGTGAGCCTGAAGCCTGAAGGAAAAAGAGCAACAGATCCAGGGAGCATTCACCTCCCCTGTCTCCAAACAGGTGAGGATGGGGAATAAAGTGAAGGCAGTGCTTTGGTGGGAACTTCAAGGATAGCCTCTGGCTTTTTCCAGGTTTGGAAGCTCATACGGGACAGAGGCGGAGGAAAAGAAGAAAGAGAAGGAAGAAGAGAAGGTTGAGGCCCTGGCCCAAGTTAGTGGGAAGGGAAATCCACCCCCATTAAACCCTCTCCCTGGTGGACTGTGGGGTGCACAAGTGAGGCCTGCACAGGTGCTGGAACATGCTAGAGGCCCAGTACGTACTTCCTGCGAATGAATGATTGAGCGGCTGAATGAATGAGTACCACTAAAAGCCCTCTTTTCTATTCCCAAATGCCACATTGAGCAGAAGGGAGCAATCCTTGCTCAGCAGTTGGTGGTCCCTTTGGGTGTGCAAATTAGTCCACAGCCGGCAACAGCAGACAGTCCCTGCCCCCCTTAGAGGTGGTTGCAGGGAGGTGGCTGACCGTTGATCACACCCAGAGCTGGTTATGGGAATTTACTCCGTGGAAAGACTGCAAAATGGCCTGAAATGTGTTTTGGCATCAGCTACGGACACGTAAGGTTTCTCAATCCTCAACTCTGTCCTGCCAGCTGATGAGGGGAAGGAAAGGGATTACCTAGGGGTATGGGCGGCCAATCCTGAGTCCACCAACTGACCACGCCCATCCCCAGCCTCGTGCCTCACCTACCCCCAACCTCCCAGAAGGAGCGGCTATTTAAGGGGAGCAGGAGTGCAGAACAAACAAGACAGCCTGGGGATACAACGCTGAGGTCCTCTGAGAGGTAAACAGCCAGTGAAGCTGATGTCCTGTCAAGAGCAGAATTCCTGCTCATTCACTGCCTTTGAGAGTGGCTGTGTTGTCCATGCATGTGCATGATTTGATATGCACAAGAGGGTGTGTGTGCATGAGTAAGTTGAGTGGGTATGTGACTGTAGTGTATGAGAAGATGTTCGCACTAGCAGGTAAGTACAAGAGTGTGTGTATGTGGGCATAGGTGTGTGAGCATGTATGTGTTTGGGAACGTGTGTATGTGGAAGGGGTTAGAAAGTCTTGCAGAGATAGGTTGATGCTTTCATTCTGGAGGAAAATACTGAGGCTGAGACTCCATGGGTGCCTTGGAGACTCTCAGCCTTGAATCCAGTTTGGAGATGTGCAAGCTATGTCTTACACATCCTCTGATCTCAGGAACCTCCCAGTTAGTTGGGAGGAACCTGGTTCCAACCTCCCAAGAACTCTCAGTCTGATGAGGCACAGGGGAGGTCTCACTAGTGTATCATGGGGTTCTCCACAGGTCTGAGGGCCTGATGTGTGTGAAACCATTCTGCAGAGCTGAGAACGGGTCAGGAGGTGGTGTGTGTGTCTGTGTGTATTGCTGGAGGGCACTCCTTGTGTGCTCTGAGTGTGACAGAGGAAGTCACCCTGGACTTAGGTTGGATGGGAGAGTATGTCTGTGTGTCTCAGAGCCACCAAGGAGGAGCAGGGGAGCAACGGCCAGGGCAGAAGCTGAGACCACCCAGCGGAGGAGCTAGGCCAGTCCATCTGCATTTCCATTTGTCACCTAAGAACTCTTACCATGAAGACCCTCCTATTGTTGGCAGTGATCATGATCTTTGGTAAGTGCTGACCCTGACCTCTGAGCATGGGGGGACAGCCCCAGAAGGGAAGCACTCTTGTCCCTTAGTTTTCTCTCCCATTGCAGCAATCCTCTCTCAGGGGAAGAAGAGAAGCCATTTGGGAAGGAGAGTAGCAGAGAGGGGCAGAGAGGGAGGGCACAGAACCCCATGCCACATCATCAGACAACTCCCAAATTTCCTTCCAGGCCTTCTGCAGGCCCATGGGAATTTGGTGGATTTCCGGAAAATGATCAAGTTGACGACAGGAAAGGAAGCTGCACTCAGTTATGGCTTCTACGGCTGCCACTGTGGCGTGGGTGGCAAAGGATCCCCCAAGGATGCAACGGATCGGTGAGGCCACCCATCCCTCCCTACCCTCCTAGACTCTGGCCCAGGCAGGGCTGGGAGCTGCAAAGACAGTGCCGGTTCCTGATGGGCACAGAGGTCTCAGGATGGCCTGGTTGGAAAAGCAGCCAGCATGTTGGAACTTCTGCTCTAGACCGTTGCAAAGTCACTGGGTCGCTGCCCAGGGTCCAAGGGGGTGAGACCACAGGCACCAGGCCTCCTGGAGCTGTGGGACAACAGCCCCAATAGGGTGTCTCCTTGCAGCTGCTGTGTCATTCATGACTGTTGCTACAAACGTCTGGAGAAACGTGGATGCGGCACCAAATTTCTGAGCTACAAGTTTAGCAATAAGGGGAGCACAATCACCTGTGGTAAGAGTCCTACATCACCATTGAGTGGCCCTCATTTGTTTAGACAGTGCTGAGGACTGTGCTGAGCACCAAAGATAGACACAGAGGGACATAGTTCCTGCTTCAGGAAGCTCACAGTTGAGTGGGAAGCCAGGAAAGTGAAAATCCAATGTGGTAAAGACTCCAGTGGGAAGTAAACAGATAAGGTGTTAACACGGCCTGAGGCTTGAGGAAGGCTCCTGGAAGGGGTGACCTCTAAGCTGAGTCTGAAAGGCTGTGCAGAGTCAGGGAAGAGGAGGGCTGGGAGCATGCCCAGAAGAGGACACAGCATGGTCAAAGGCACCAAAGGTAAGCCATTCTGTGCTGCCCAGCAGAAACATGAGGAAGAGAAGCAGAGCTGAGCCATGATGCTGGAGACAAAGGAAGGAGCTAGGTCAATGCGGCCCTCCAGGCCAGGCTGTATTTAGGTTTTGCCCTAAAGCAATAGGATGCTATTAAGCAGAGGAGCTACAGGGTCAGATTTGCATTTTAGAGGACTCACTGTGAGGACAGGGTCCATGGAGACAAGTGGAAGGGGAGCAGAGAAAGCTATTGCCATCCTGCAGGCAAGAGGGAGTAACATCTTGACATAAAACAATGGAGGTCAGGATGGGAAAAGTGGAGAAAACGTCAAGATGCATTTGAGGTGGAATCAGCTGAGCTGGTGATTGAGTGGGGAGGGATGGGGAGAGGGAGCTGTTGGATGGATATGTGGCTGCATGGATGGCACAACTGTGATAAAGACCATGGGAGCAGGTCGTGGTAGAGGGCGGAGAGGAGTAGTTCTATTTCCAGCATGTGGAGTTTAGGGGCCTCCAGCACCCAGGGAGGGGTCCAGCAGGCAGCTGTCTGTACAAACGCAGCTCAGGGGAGAGGTCAGGACTGGGGACACAGATTCAGAAGCCGGCAGCAGAGAGCTGAGAGGTGGGTGTGATCGCTCATTTTCTGCTTAAAGGCCTAGAAAGGAGACAGAGGAGGGATGGACAGAGAAGGAGGAGGAGAACTGAGCGAGAAGGTCAAGGAGTCGGTAAGGAGATGGTTAGCAAGGACCAATTGAACAGAGGGGTCCTCCATGAAAAGGGCCAACAGGCTCCCCTGGATGTTGAGGCAGGAAGGCATGAGGGACTCAGGGGAAGCTGCTTCCATGAAGTGGGGAGGGCAAAGCCAGATTAGAGCGGGTGGTGGCTGATGGGAAGGGAAGTAGAGACAGAAAGCAAAGACAATGTCCTGGAGAAAGTTTGGCCCTGAAGGGGAGGAGAGGTGGGTGGCACTGGAAGGCTGTGCTTGCTGTACCCAGACAGCTGACCCATAAGTGGGATTTGGAGAAAGCGTGGACTCCTGCCCACGGCCTGAGTCCTTTAAGATCAGAAATTATGTCTCCTATTATGGCCTCTCCATAGAGGCATGTATCTTCAGCAGGCGTTAGGTCACAAGCCACATGATGCCAAGCTGATAGTAGCTTGGATAATGGGGATATGTGACTGTCACATAATGAGAATTCTGGAAAAGGGCAGTGCCAGGCCTGGGGCAGCATTCCAGCATGTCATCAAGAATCCAGCCTTCTCCTGGCCTTCAGCTATGCCACGTGGGCAGTGTCTACAGCTGGAATGTCAAGAGACAGGCTGCAGTTCCACCCTCCTGGACTCACACTATGGAAGAGGCTTTCGTCTTAGGCATCTCTCTTTTTGGAGGGAGGAAATAGATCTTTCCCAGAAGCCCCCAGCAGACTTCCCTTTGTTGTTCATTGGTTGGAACAAGGTAACATAATACACAAAGACCAATCACTGCCAAGGAAAAACGGATGACCCCGCCAGGCTTAAACCAATCAAAATCCATTCCCAGACACCCGGGGCTAGGGTTTTGCCTCCTGAACACATCTGTTAGCAAGAGGAAGAGATGATGGCTGTTAGGAAGGCCTTTGAGAGAGTATCCCAGTGTCTGGCTGTGTCTCCACCAGGCTGGAGGCCAGCATCCCAAGGGCAAGAATTCTGTCTCCCCCTTGGTCAGAAATATCTGGAGCGCAGGTGTTTGTCTCCAACTAGGAGCTTCTGGAGGACAGGGCTGTGTCTTCTATCCCAGGGTTCCCACAAGAAGCCACCGAATATTAACAAACTCCCATCTTGTGTTTATTTTCTTGTGATTTCAGCAAAACAGGACTCCTGCAGAAGTCAACTGTGTGAATGTGATAAGGCTGCTGCCTACTGTTTTGCTAGAAACAAGAGTACCTATAACAAAAACTACCAGTACTATTCCAATAAACTCTGCAGAGGGAGCACCCCTCGTTGCTGAGTCCCCTCTTCCCTGGAAACCTTCCACCCAATGCTGAGTTTCCTTCTCTCATACCCTCTCTCCCTACCCTAACCAAGTTCCTTGGCAATGCAGAAAGCATCCCTCACCATCCTAGAGGCCAGGCAGGAGCCCTTCTATACCCACCCAGAATGAGACACCCAGCAGATTTCCCGCCTTCCACTGCTCTCCTCTACCTCAACTCCATGCTTAACCAAAGAAACTGTACTCCGAGGGGTCTCTTCTGAATAAAGCAATTAGCAAATCATATATATGTGTGTGTGTGTTTGCACTGCCCTATGCACTGTTAGCATGAGAACAAAGAGGGGTAGGGGTTAAAAGTATAGGCTCTGAGCCCAGTGTAGTGGTGTGTGCCTGTTGTCCCAGCTGCTCGGGAGGCTGAGGCTGAAGTGCAAGGATTGCTTGAGCTCAGAAGTTCAAGGCCAGCCTGGGCGACACAGGGAGAACCTGTCTTTATAAAAACAAAACAAAACAAACGAAAAAAATAGGCTCTGGAATCGGACGGGCTGTGTCAAATCCCCACTCCCCCATCTCCCTAAGCCGAAATTCTTTCATCTAGATGGAGATAACACTGATGCCTCCTGCATGGGCGTGTTTGAGAATTAGAATGATGACAAATGAAAAGCCTTGGGTCTGACATGTCTACAGCTGCCATGACTATTACAAGGAAACCCAGACATTTGCCTCCCCTTCCCTAGGCAATAGCAGCTCCTACTGGCCTGCTGGGAGAAAGCAGGAAGCCTGGTCTTAATCTGGAAAGCTGTAGTCCACATCTTCCACATGGAATGCTCTTCTCCTGTGTTGCCTAGTCTAGTAAGGAGGAAAAGTGGGGGTGATATAATGCTGGCCACCAGCTGGACCCTGGGGGTGCTATCCTGTCACCAGGGTTGGTTTCCCAGGTGCGCAACCCCTACAGTTCCACGGCGTCCTGTGTTTGGAAGGGTGCCACACCTGGTTTAATGTTCTGCTGTGGCTATCTGAAAAGTCTTACTAATCTTTAATCAAGAGTTCCTTCCCATACTTCATTTTGCACTGGGCTGCCTAAATTTATTTATTTTTATTATTTTTTCATAGCTATGGGGTCTCACTATGTTGGCCAGGCAGATCTCAAACTCCTGGCCTCATATAATGCTCCTGCCTTGGCCTCCCAAAGTGTTAAGATTACAGGCATGCGTCAGTGCACCCAACCCCGTCACACACATTATGTAGCGGGTCCTACCCTTACTCGGATGCTACTTCCCCTCCTGCTGTTCAGGGTTCCACTGGGAAATTGCCACCTAGACCAGCTACAGCCCCGCCTATTTCTCTAATAACACCCATCTGGGCTACTGGGTGTGGATCGCTTCACAAAGGCACCCTGCACAGGGGACACAGGTGGGAGCTGAGTTTCCCACAGGAGAAAGCCCCTGCACAGCCCAGCAAGTTCTGCATTCCCCCAGAGGAGGTGCCTTCCCATAATCTGTCTTCCCAGAAGCAGCACCTTATCTGATTCTGCACCAAATGTTTCATTTGCTGGAGGCGGCCCTGTTCATGTTCACTTTCACACATAGCAAGAGAAACGCACATTAAAATTCCACTGAGATGTCATTTTTATCTTTTACAATGAATAAAAATCCAGAAGTGTGACAACTTGATCTACTAGCAAGGCTGCTTGGGCAAACGGGCACTTTCATAGGTAGCTGGTAGGAGGGCAGAAAGCCCACAGAGGGCAAATTGGCAATATCTATCAAAATTACAAACACATTTATCCTTTCAGTCACTGACTCCACTTGGAAATTTACCGTATGGATGCAGGCGCACACCACACACACACACACACATACCCGTGCACACACACAGTGATATATGAGCAAGTTTGTTCACTGCAGCATTGTTCTGAATTGAGATGGAAATAATCCAAGAGTATGTGTAGAGAGAACTAGTTAAATAAATCATGATACCAACTCAAAAAGAGACACAAACGCCTGTAATCCCAGCACTTTGGGAGGCCAAGGCGGGTGGATCATGAGGTCGGGAGATCGAGACCATCCTGGTTGACACGGTGAAACCCCGTCTCTACTAAATATACAAAAAAAATTAGCCGGGCGTGGTGGCGGGTGCCTGTTGTCCCAGCTACTCGGGAGGCTGAGGCAGGAGAATGGCGTGAACCTGGGAGGCGGAGCTTGCAGTGAGCCAAGATTGCGCCACTGCACTCCACCCTGGGCGACAGAATGAGACTCCGTCTCAAAAAAAAAAAAAAAAAGAGAAGAGACCCAATTCATTTATATAACGAGGGAAGCTCTCTCTGCTCCAGTGGACAAAGGTCTTCAGGATATGGTGGTAACAGAAAAGAGCAAAGAGGAGAATAGTATAAACAGTGTGCCACATTTATGTAGAAAATATATCTGTTAATATGTTTGTGCTAGTATTTCGAGTAACACTCAAAGAACATGCAAGAAATTCATCAAAATGGCTACCTGTAGGGAACAGGGCTGGCAAGAAATGAGGCTGGCACAGATAGGGTGACAGAAAGATTTTTTGATACATAACTTTTATATTGTTTTGATTTTAACTTTATGAATATATTTCCTATTCAAAAGAAAATTAGCATCATCAAACACACACAAACATTCCTGTGTCTAAGGCAGATACTAACTCTCAGAGACAATATGGTCTAACCCATGGATTGGCATACTGTGGCATGTGGACCAAATCTATGCACTGCCTATTTTTGTCTAGCAGGCAAGATAAGAATAGTTATGTTTTTTAATGCTTGAAAATAAAATCAGAAGAATCTCTCATGCAAAAACAATACGTTAAAATCATATTTTAGTGGTAATAAAGTTTTCTCGTAATACAGCCATGCTCTTTGGGTTGTAAATTCTCATGCTGGCTTTCACGTAACAACAGTGCAACTCAATCATTGCACAGAGAACGTACGGTCTTTTGCAGAAAGAATTTGCCAATACCCAGTATAATCCAGTGCTTCTCAAACCATTCGTGGTAATGGATCAATTTATTCTTCATTTTTTTCTAACTCTGTCTCAAATCGATACTTTTGTTAAATTTAAAATGTACAAAATACAAACCCAGATGTTTTATTATTGGATGCAATAATAAAATTACTCTGTCCAATTGCTTTGAAATTTCCTAACACTCTCAGTCTCTGTATGTACCTCCCCACGAAGGGGAAGCAGTTCACAGAGCAGCATCGCCCCATGAACCCCAACTGGGAAATACTGGTTGAATTTGAATTGAGGAAAGACAATGACCTTAATGATTTTTTTTCTTTTTTGAGACAGGGTCTCACTCTATCATCCAGGCTGGAGTGCAGTGGCATAATCACTCACGGCCTGGGCTCAAGTGATCTTCCCGCCTCAGCCTCCCAAGCAGCTGGGACTACAAGTGTGCGCCACCGCACCCAGCTAAATTTTTTTATTTTTTATTTTTATTTTTTATATTTTGTAGAGTTGAGGTCTTGCCATGTTGTCTAAGTTGGTCTTGAACCCCTAGACTCAAACAGCCCTCCTGCCTTAGCCTCCCAAAGTACTGGGATTATAGGTGTAAGCCACCATGTCTGGACCTTAACGATTTTAGAATTAGCGGTTTGTTTTCGTCCTTTGACTTAGAATAAGTACCATTTATTACAACATAAATAGAGTAATTTTCTTTCCGGCTACCCTCATAGACTGCCGGGGTGAGGTTGGGACCACATCACTCCTCAGTGATTGCTCTTTAGCTTCTAAACAGAGGCGGTGAAAAAGTGCTTGAAATAAAGCCTCAGTCAAATGCTTGCCAAGGGCTTTTCTTTTCCTCTGCCTTGATCTAGGGAAAAGAAAGATCTAGGGAAAGAGTACACATCTCTCCCTCCAGCAAAGGCTTTGCATTTCTGAGTATTCATCTAAGAATACTTTCAACATGGGTCTTTGCGTGCAAAGACCTGCTCCATTTCCAACCTTGGCCAGGTCACCCCTCCTTACGCCACTTGGCGGTCTCCCACTCCCGGGAAGTCATCACACTGATGCCCAACTCAGTGCAGAACACCCGATCTGCACAGCGCATTACAGACCCAAGCTCCTGGGCTCAAGAAATGCTCCTGCATCAGCCTCCCAAGTGGCTGGGACTACAGGCACACACCACTGCATCTGGTTTGAATTTTCCTTGCTATTTTCTCTATTTTCTTTTTATTCTTTTTCCCTGAGAAGACGTCTCAATCTAAGCTTCTAACTCTATCTGTGACATTCTTCAGCTAGCTGTCCCATTTCAATGATTATACTCTTCCTAAGTAACTTTTATACTTGGGATTTTTTTTAAATAATGACTTGTTCTTGCCTGGTATTGCTAACATCTTTCCTTATCTACATAAGTATGTTTAATGTGCATATTTTAGTTTCTTGCTCATCCACTCTGGCAATTCTGTTTTAGGTGGTATGTGTTGACAAGTATATTTCATTCTTCTAGTGGGTGTAGTCTGGGTGTTTCAAGATAAACTTAGGGAAGGGGAAGGGGATGAGTCCAAGATTTCATGATTCCCATTTGCTGCCACCCCAGGCAGGTGCTCCTGTTGACACGGTTTCATCCCTGAATATCTGGGAAGTAGCAGCCCTGGCAGGAAGCAGCACCCCAAAGCTGTTACCGGCCCTCCCTGAGATGGGGCAAGGCAGCAGGGCAGTGCAGGATGAGATGAGGGAATGAATGGCTGAGGGCACTTCAGAAGCCTGCATCCATCTGGGTCAATTTCTCACCCAAGTAGGGCTTTGGGACAGCCCTAAAATCATCTCTAGGACTTGAGCATTTCAGCTGTTGCTCTAGGATGATGATGCAAAAGGAGAAGAAGAACAAAACTTAAACAGCTTCTTCCCAACCTACTTGCTGCTGGCCAAAACCCACCAATCCGTTGCTCCAGGGCACAGCCAACTCCTCTCCCCCACAACCACACCCAGCAGCCAAGATCAGATTCTAACTTCCTGCAAGACTCTGCAAAGGTTCTGCTATTCCATCTTCCAAGGTTCTCTCTCAGACATGTATTTGTTAGGATGGTTTTGGCACAGGAGCCAGTGCCTTTGCTAATTTGCAAACTTGGCAGAAAAAAGGGAAATGTATAGCACAATATCTGTGTACCAGTTTAAAAGCATCCACAGAGAGTCAAACAAACACTAAACATTTTTTGAGAAACCATATATCTAAATAAACATAGGAAGAATAAATTGGTAGTGGAGATGGAAGATGAAGGACGAAATAAAATTGGTACCTTGCACAAACCAACAATAACAGTATGCGATGAAGTGAAGCCGTGGTGCACACGGATTAAGACTTGGTCAGTTATAAATGTGCTTATCCTTTCACTCAGCAACTCACCTCTGGAAATGTATCCTATCAATGCATGATACATGAGCAGTGTGTAAGCGAGAGCGTGAGAGTGTATCATGTCTCATGTGTGTAAGAGAGAGAGTGAGGACTCAAACCCAGAGCTGTCTCCATCTAAGGTCTGGTCTTTCCACCTGGAGAGTCAGCTGATAGGCCAGCCAGTTGCACCTCTGGGTCCTACTTTATACTGTCGGACCAGAATGAAGTACCCGTTTCTCAATTATTGCCTTTGCTTGGCTAGATGAATGGTGATCACAGATAATCCAAAAATCATTTATATTTCACTTTTGTCCTCAGTTTTAAGATGGATATAACTGGCAGATCCTGCCTAGTTACTAGGGAAATCAAGTCAGGTCCATACTGATGGCAGAGAGATGGTTCTTTGAGAGCAAATGTTTTCTGTAGATAATGGAATAAGAGACTAACCAAGTCAATAAATGAGTGAATGGAAGACTAGAAACCAAGCCTGGTTCACTGTTAGCCCCAGGACTGGCCTAGGGCACAGCAAGACGCTGAAGTTGTGAAGTTAAAAGAATCTGGGCCGGGCACGGTGGTTCACACCTATAATCCCAGCACTTTGGGAGGCCAAGGCTGGTAGATCACAAGGTCAGGAGTTCAATACCAGCCTGGCCAATATGGTGAAACCCCGTCTCTTACTAAAAATACAAAAAGTAAGCCGGGTGTAGTGGCTCACGCCTGTAATTCCAGCACTTTGGGAGGCCAAGGCGGGCAGATCACGAGGTAAGGAGATCGAGACCATCCTCGTTAGCACGGTGAAACCCCATCCCTACTAAAAAAAGTACAAAAACATTAGCCCGGTGTGGTGGTGGGCACCTGTAGTCCCAGGTACTCGGGAGGCTGAGGCAGGAGAATGGCGTGAACCCGGGAGGCAGAGCTAGCAGTGAGCCAAGATTGTGCCACTGCACTCCAACTCTGGGCAAAAGAGCAAGACTAGGTCTCAAAAAAAAAAAAAAAAAAAAAATTAGCCGGGCGTGGTGGTGCATACCTGTAGTCCCAACTGCTCGGAAGGCTGAGGCAGGAGAATCACTTGAACCCGGGAAGTGGAGGTTGCAATGAGCCAAGATCATGCCACTGCCCTCCAGCCTGGGCGACAGAATGAGACTCCATCTCCAAAAAAAAAAAAAAAAAAAAAAATCTGATAGGCACATCCTACACCCCACAGAGGTTACCCTATGAGCCTCTCAGATGCTCCCATGCCCTTCCACTGTGCCTGGTTCCCACACCACTACCTGGGCCCTCTTCCATCCTGTGATAGCGCGTGCCCTCACTTCACCCTAGAGGGAAGTGCAAGGCCGAGGGATCACAGAGTCCTCTTCAACATCTCATCCAGATGGCCTGAAGGACTCGACTGTAGAAGGGAAGGGAAGGAGCTGCAGTCCCTGCCGCTACAGCTGCCTCCACGGTCTTAACTAAAACTCATTATTCCCTTCCTCCCCACTCATTTCAGATGTCCCTCCCCCTCCATCAGCACTACAGCTTATTTCTTGCTTCTGTAGCAAATGTCACCTTCACTCAACAGGATAAACCTAGGCAGGCAACCCAGAAAGGTTCTGGAAGTGATTCACGGTCACTTGAGCAAGAAATTCCAGAGTCACAAACACTCAGATCATGGTTTAGAAGGGAGGCCACGGGCTCTAGCAGGCGCATCCCTTGGCCTAGGAGTCCTCACACTAGGGAAGAGGTCCTAGTTCCCAGGTCCAAGGATGGTGCTGCTGCTTGTCTTAGCTCAAGAATGGATTCCCGGAAAAAGGCTATGTCTTGAGAAAACATGACCTTTTCTCTAGTCACTTTCCACAAGCACATCTTTAGTTTGATTTCCAACTCTTTTATTTGGCCAGCAAGGCACTGAGGCTGTTACTGGTCTCTGAAGACCTTGGAAACCAAAATCCAGACCATCTGAGCTTCCCGAATGCGGATCAAACCCAGCCCAGGGAACTTTTCAAGGGCAAAGCTACGGAGGAATTCCATTCCCTGGAGGGAATAAATTACCTCAACCACTTTATGCAGCATGGAGGGATGAAAGAACCAGCTGGCCAGCCGAGGGATGTTCCCACTCCTCACGTGGGCCGCGACCTGGGAGTAACTTTCATCCAAATGAGAGCATGGTGGAGAAAGGCACTCTGCAGCCAGGATGGGACGACACGATGACAATAGCAGCAAAAGCATGCCTCGACTACTCCCACTTACTGGAAAATGGACACTGACTTCATGGCAGGTCCTGGGCCAAGCACTTTAAATGTGTCTTCTTGTGCAATCCTCTTAATAGTCCAATAATAATATCGCTATTCATATCTTCCATTCATTCATTCCACAGGACATCTTTTGAGTACATGCAACATGTCTGGCACAGAACCAGGCACTAAGAACACCACGAAACCCAGACAGGCAAGGCCCCTCCCTCTTGGCACTTACAAGGTACTGACAGGAACAGATGCAGTCAATAAACAAATTTCAAGAGAGAAAAGAGACAGTAATAAGTAATATAAAGAGAAGCAAAACAGCAGAATAGGAGAGGGCAGGGGGAAGGCAAGGCATGTGTTTCAGATCAGGAAAGATTCTGCAGAGATGGGAAAAGGCACCGGAAGCAAGATCACCCATGATATGAAGGAGTCAGCCCTAAGACAATCAAGGAGAAAATCGATCCAGGCAGGGGGAACAGCTAAGGCAAGGATACAGAGGCAGGTCTGAGCCTGACAAATTTGAGGACAGAAAGTAGAAAATTGTGCTGCAGAACAGAAACAAGAAACCAAAAGAAGGTGCCGTCAGCAGGCAGGCGAGTGCAGAAAATGAGGAAATCTAGGATGTTTAATGCAGCTTATGTGTGAGATCGCTTCTCAGGCAGATTACAAAAAGACAAAACAAAAAACCAATTCTAGGAGTCTGGAATAAAATATGTAAATATATGCACAGCTAGCAGGAAGCTTTGGGAAAGAGAAACAAAAGGAAGAGAAGGAGGAGGAGGAAACAGGTGCCTCTGGATCAAACCATACCTGAAAACCTCTGGTCATTTCCATTACGTGTCAATAAATTTATTTTATTATTTACACCAATTTGAGTCAGGTCTTCTGTTGCTTAATATTAAAAGTGTCCAGGCCGGGCACGGTGGCTCACTCATGTAATTCCAGCACTTTGGGAGGCTTAGGTGGGTGGATCACCTGAGGTCAGGGGTTCAAGACCAGCCTGACCAACATGGTGAAACCCTGTCTCTACTAAAAATACAAAAATTAGCCGGGCATGATGGCACAGGCCTGTAATTCCAACTACTTCCAACTAATTCCAGTGCTACACTACCTCTGTGAAACCCTGAAATCTCAGAATCTTTCCACACCCTACTATCCAAGTGCATGAACAGAAGACAGAGCCAGGAAGTCCCCTACCAGCTAGGAAGAGAGAAGCCGGGCATGGTGGCTTATGCCTGTAATCCCAGGACTTTGGGAGGCCAAGGCAGGCAGACCACAAGGTCAGGAGTTCGAGACCAACCTGGTCAATATGGTGGAAACCCTGTCTCCACTAAAAGTACAAAAATTAGCCAGGTGTGTTGGTGGGCACCTGTAGTCCTAGCTACTCTGGAGGCTGAGGCAGGAGAAATCATTTGAACCAGGAGGTGGAGGTTGCAGTGAGCCGAGATCGTGCCAGCACTCTCCGGCCTGGGCAACAGAGCGAGACTCCGTCTCAAAAAAAAAAAAAAAAGAAAAAAAGGAAGAGAGAAGAAAACTTCACTCCCCTGGGCTTGAACTTTCAATTTGCAAAAATTTCCAACACATACAAAGTAACAAAATCACATCGTGAACTCTCCTGTGTCTATCAACCAGCTTCAACACTTATCAAGATTTTGCCTTCTTTTATCATTTACACCTCCAACCACTCTGCACTTCCAATCAATCACCATCATCATCATCTCCTTTAGTTCTTTCTTAAAGGTAAAATATATATTGATTGAAAAGCACAAATCACAACTGAACATGTTTGACAAATGGATACACCCACATCACCCACATCCCATCGCGAGAACATTTCCGTCTCCCAGAAAATTCCCTCACATCCCTTCCCTGTCAATCCCCTCTCTGGATGAATCAGTCGGCTTGCACTACCATAACAAAGTCCCACAGACTGGGGGGCTTAAACGATAGCGATTTATTTTCTCACGATCCTGGAAACTAGAAATCTCAGATCAAGCCATTGACAGGTTGGTCTCTTCTGAGATCTCTCTCTTTAGCATATAGATGCTGTCTTACCCTGTGTCTTCACATGGCCTTCTCTCTCAGGTGTCCGTGTCCTAACCTCCTCTTGTTTTAAGGACACCAATCATACTGCATCAGGACCCACCCTAATGACCTCACTTTAACCTAAACTCCCCTTTCAAGGGCCGGTCTCCAAACACAGTCACGTTATGAAGTACTGGAAGTTAGGACTTCAACATAATGGATTTTGGGGAATCACAATTCAGCTCATAACATGGAGAAACTACCATTGTGATTATTTTCACCCTAGTTGCCTGTTTTAGAACTCTCTATCAATTGAATCATATATTATGTGCACTTTTTAGTTTTTGACAAGGTCCTGCTCTGTTGCCCAGGTTAGAGTGTAGTAGCATGATCTCCACCTCCCATATGTGTACTGTTTTACATCTGGCCTCTTCCATTCAGTATAATGATGATGAGATCCATTCATGGTGTTGCGAATGTCTGTAATCTGCTCTTCCTTATTGCTGAGTAGCTTTCCATAGCATGCACATGTTACAATTTGTTTATCTATTCTCCTGGTAATGGACATTTTTGCTATTTTCAGTATTGGGATATTTTGAATAAAACTGCTATGACCATTTCTTATACAAGTATCTGTGTGAACATTAAGTTCTCATTTCTCCTGAATAAATACCTAGGACTGGCAATGTTTACTCAATGGATAAGGGTATGTTTAATGTTACAAAGTCAGATCAAACTTCTTTCCAAAGTGCTTGTCCCATTTTACGTTCCCACCAGCAAGGTGTGAGAGTTCCAGTTGCTCCGCTATCTGTGCTTAACCTTTGAATTCACAGTGACCCATCCACCGGGGTGGGGACGGGGGGAAAGGCTCAATCAGTATCCTCAAGTCCAACCAATCCACAGTAACTCTTTCTGTGACAACCTTGGACAGCACCACTCAGCTCTCCCTTCAAATGAGAACCTGTGCAGGGAGTATACTTAGTGAACAGCCCCAAGCCCATGCTCCTTTGGGATCTGCCACAGTATTCATGACAAAGCCATGTTCTCCAGTGCTATTCCCATGATGGTGATGACAGGGGACTAGAGCCTGTCATCACCAATAGAGGATTTCCCGATAGAGGATTCCTCTAACGGGCATTGTTCACAGGAGAATTCCCCATCAGATTGCTGAGACATTCTTAGAGCTGTGCCACAGCTTGAGCCTCTTTCTACCCAATCCTCCTTCCTTTCCTCTCTCCCTTCAGAGGTGTCAGACCTGCTTCCTGATCTGAATACTCTCTCTCTTCCTACTCCTCTCCTGCATCCTTTATCTTTTAGAGTTGCTTCCCCCCATACATCTCCTGCACTTCCAACTGCATCTTGGCATCTGCTTCCAGAGGATCCGAACTCACACATCATCTCTCAAGGGAAAGCAAGTAGATGAGTGGAGAAAGAAGGAAAACCTTTAAGCTCACTACCCAAGAAACCTGTAGATCTCCACTTTTCACCTTTCCTTTAGCTAACCAAAAAATAAAACACTGAAATAAGTAGATTACTCGGGACTGTGACAACTGCCAAGACTGAAACGAACACAATGATGCCAGAAAGGGTAAAGGGAGGAGGGAGGAGCTGCCATGGAAGGGCTCCCTGGAGAGGTGACATTTCAGCTGGAAACTGAGAGAAGAGAAGAAAGCCACTGTGAAAGAATCTTTTAGGCATTGAGATTGGAACAGACTCATCTCATTCCAGGAGCAGCAAGAAGGCCAGAGTGGCTGGAGTGAAGTGGGCAACAAGGAGCTCTCTTCCTGGCTGTCTTGCTCCCCACTGGATCCCAGAACAGAGCCAGCCATGCAGTAGGTTCTTGAATCAGTATTTGTGAGATAAATAAGTGAATGAACATGCCCCCTACCCAGAAATGCCTGCACTCGACACACCTACCACACATTCCCATGCCCTCACACAATTAGCAATGAAGTTGGTTTATTTCAAAGACAAGTGCAACATGACTAAGGGAATGGACCTAGAAGCAGAAGGAGGACTGAGACCCCATCCAGAGAGTCTCACACACCCCAACCACCACCGAGGAACCAAGGCCCCGGGAGAGGGAATAGGGGTTCAGCCTGGCTTTGGCCATTCTATTCTTCGGTGTGACCAAATCCTACTCCTGCATGGAAAGGATGGGGTCAGAAAGGGATTATGGTGCAGGTGGAGGAAAGAAAGCCTCTGTCTCAGACAAGGCTAGAGAGAAGAGGGGGCACTCACCACTGGGACCAAGCTTTTCACATAAGAAGCTGGGGTAGTTGCACATGGTTCTATTGTAGGTGCCAAAGTTGTCAAAGGAACAGTGGGCAGCCTCTCTGTCACAATCACAGGCTGCCTCCTGCCAGAAGTTACCTCTGTCTGAAATCACAGGAAACAGATATGGGGTGGGGGAGGTGGGGACGGAAAGACACTGGTCAGTTTCTAATGCTGGACACCATGAGGAGGGACAGAGGACAAAGGAAACTCACCCCTCACCTCTTAGGCTTCTAAACTCGTGGATACACCCAGTACCTCCCTCAGGACTTCCTAACCAAGTGAGGGCAACACAGTACCTGGCTTCAGGGAGCTCTCATTTTGATGAGGGAGATCCAGCCTCTGCCCTCCAGGAACTCTCAGTCCACTGGAGGAGACATGGTCTTTCACCAGGAATCTCCAAGCCTGATGGTGGAGACACAACTGCAACTTTTGGGGAGCTCCCAGTCCAATGGAAGGCATCTGCTGCTCTGAAGGAGCTCTTGATCTAATAGGAGAAGACACACTCCATGCCCTAAGGGAACACTGCCGCTGAACTAGGGGAGCCTCACTCTGATGGAGGAGGTCCTGGAAGTCAGGGAGCAGACCCGCAAGGCTTAGCTCAGAGCTTCATCCTAGACTCTACATCATCAGTCTCAGACTGAGCAGCTCCTCCAGCAAGCCCCCAGTGTCTCTCTTCTCCCCTTCACTATCAAACTCTCTAAAAACAAATTATCTGCATTCATTGCCTCTCCTTCCTCAGCTTCCCATCACCCCTGATTCACAGCAGTCTGGCTTCGTCCTCACCACTCCATGAAAAGTGCACTCCCCCAGGTATCTATAGGGCCCAGATCTCTACCTCCTTATCACGGATCACGCTGCTATTTCTCACATGAGTAACCACCTCTGGCTGCTCTAACCCCTCTACCTGCTGATGCCCATGACACGGCTCTCTCCGGTTCCACTCCCACCTTCCTGATTGTTCCTTCTCTGCTGCTTTCTGGGTGCTTAAATGTCACCAAATGGGTCATTTCTTTCCATTCTCATCGGATGACTCTCCGATCCAGGGTCCCGGCACAGCCCCTCCCAAGAGCTGCAGGTGCATACACCAGATGTCACTGGACATCTCCCCAGGGGTCCCACAAGTCCCTTATGGTCAACATGGGCCAACCTGAGCTCATCCAGTCCACACAGCCCCATCTAAGACCTTTTCCCAGGGTCCTTAGCTCATCTAGAGGTGCACCCATCTCCACCCAATCTCCACCCAACTGCCCAAGCTGAGAACACATTCATCACCTTAACAACCGCTCTCCTTCCCCTCCCCATCCAGGCACAGGGGCGTCCGATTCCCCTGCTGCATATCCATCAGGGCTCCGCCCCCTTCCATTCCCACCGCTGTCATCATCGCTTTGATTCTGTCCACTGCATCTCCCCTGGGTCTCCACACTAGCTTCTCCACCATCTCTCACCTTCCCTCATCCATCCTCCACCTACTCCCAGGTGGTCCCTTGCTTAAATCCCTCCGGAGACTCCCCAGTACCCCCAGGATGAGAGCCAAGCCTCTTCCTGGGACCTCCAAGACTTGGCCTCTTCTTCGGCCACAGCTCTGTCTGTGCACCCTCTGCTGTCCACTCATGGATGCTTTGCTGGCCATCTCAGGCCCTCCACATAGCTGTAGGGATGCTGAGGCCCTCACCCCCAGTACGGCCTCCTTAGAGTGGGAGTGGCCACGTGTGGCCAATTGCAGCGGCAGGGGCGGACTCCTACACTCAGCAGGCTGAGACCCAGGTAGCCTGAAGTACACTGCTGCCGCCTGCTCCAAACCCCAGACCATCCTCCAGAGAATCAGGCAGACAAGCACCACCGGGGACCAGACCCAGACTCTCACTGCCACCCTATCCAGGCACTCCCACAGCTCGGCTGAGCCTCCGCCACACACACAGGCTCACCTATCCTCCACTACCTCCTGGAAGACTAGGGAGAATCTCCCTGGTTCCTGCCACTCAGGGACAAGAAAGTAGCTTCTGGATTAATGAGAGGCCTGGGCATTTACCCCCCACCTCCCCAAAACCACTACCTTCAAATAATAGGAAGGGCATTATAATGGATTGAGAGTCAAGATACCCGGGTTCTTGTCTTCTGCTGCAAAGCAGCTCTAGAGTCTTGAGGTAGTCACTTTCCTTTTCTACACCTCAGTTTCCCCATACATAAAATGGGTGGACTAGGCACCAAGCCATTCTCCCTGCTGTGGTCTCCCCTGCCTGCTCCTCCGGCTCCTTCTAGGTGAAGATCTTCACTCTGCCTGGAAGCCCAAGACCCTGAAAACTAGAACACAGCTCACGTGCATCATCTTCCCCACCATCCATTCACTTCCTGTGGCCCCAGCTCCCCAAATTCCCTCTGAGAGCCATCGCCCCTCCCTCCAACTGCTTCAGTGGAGTTCCGCCCCCGGGGGTAGGAGTCTGTGCCCCAAGCCTGAGGTAATTGGCTGATCCATTCCCCTGGCTCCTGTGATTGGCTCAGGAGTGACCACATGAGCCAGTATGGACCAATGACTGTCAGACCTGGGTTTTTGTTCTGAGGGAGGGGAGGGACCAGGGGCTCCACCCTCCTGCCATAGCCATCCTGCCACCTCTTAAGGAAGCAACAGCAGGAGGCAGTGCTGAAGATGGAGACTGACGGGAGTGTTTTTTCTAGCTACTTAAGCCTGTCTAGGCCCTTTTATGACCTAAGGCAGCCCTAGTGGGTTTGTTGTCATTTGCGATTGAAAGAGCCCTAACTCATACAGGCTTTTGATGGAACCTCACAAAATGATGGAGACTCAGGGACCCCTCAGACCTGCCACTGTCCTGTGGGTCTCTCTCCTGCCTCCACTCAAGAGAGAGAGCTTTGTCCTCTTGATATGGCTCTGAGGAGTGGAGGAACACCAGGTTCTTCCTCTGGAGTCAAATTGGAAAAAGCAACATGGACACACGTGGGGTTGTTTTTTTTTTTTTTTAGACGGAGTCTCGCTCTGTTGCCCAGGCTGAAGTGCAGTGGTGTGATCTCGGCTGACTGAAAGCCCTGCCTCTCGGGTTCACACCATTCTCCTGTCTCAGCCTCCCGAGTAGCTGAGACTAGAGGCACTGGCCACCACAGGGCTAATTTTTTGTATTTTTAGTAGAGACGGGTTTTCAGCTGTTAGACAGGATGGTCCCTATCTCCTGACCTCCTGATCTGCCCGCCTCAGCCTCCCAAAGTGCTGGGATTACAGGCGTAATTACGCGCCAGGCCCTAGTGGAGTTGTTTTAAGGAGCAGAGAGTTTAATAGGCAAGAAAGAAGAGGGAAGAAAGAAGAAGCTCCCCTGTACAGGGGCGGGGCGGGAGGGGGGAGCTCCAAAACCTAGAGCGGGAACCCCAACCAGCCAGCTATATATAGAGGCTGGAGAAGGCGGTGTCTGATTTCCATAGGGCTCATTTGCATAGAGATTGGTTTGACCAGGCACGTCATTCACGTAGCCCACGAAAAAACTGGCCTTCTCACCCTAGCCTTTTAATATGCAAATGCAGTGTACCATGATGTTTTACACATGCAGGGAGGGATATGTGGGGGCTGACATGTTGCCAGGCAAGTGTGGGGCAAGGGCAAGAAGAAGGCGGCTGGAATCGCCATGTTTGGGTGGACCAAGTTTCTAAGGGCCTGTATTTGCATATCAAAAGTTGCCCACTCCGCTCTAAGAGCAGGGGCTTTACAAGAAAAGTTTCTGGAGGTGCTTTAGAAAACGAAAACTTCCCAAGGACCATTTTTTTCTCTCAATCTGCCTAAAATAATTTCTTAGTAACTCCTACAACACTCTGGAACTGTGCTTTTGGGATTGTGGCCTCTTTGTTGTCATGCCTTTGTGTCTGTCTGAGGAAAGAGAGAGACCCTCTCATATTGTTTTATATTGTTTTATACTCAGTGCCTGTTTTAAGAAAAAAAACAAAAACAAGTAAAACCAAAGACAGGCAGCCCGGCGCCAAGCCCGGAACCAGGCCTGGGTCTGCCTGGTCTAAACCCAGTAGTTAAAAATCAACCCATGAGGTAGAAACCGATGTTATTCATAGATCCCAGACATTGTATAGAAGAATACTGTGAAACTCCCTGCCCTGTTCTGTTTCTCTCTGACCACCAGTGCATGCAGCCCCTGTCACATAACCCCCTGCTTGCTCAAGTCAATCACTGTAGCAGGACGAGCAGCAGACAAAACTCCTCAGACACCGAGTTACAGAAGGAAGGGGTTTATTCGGCCGGGGGCATCGGCAAGACTTCAGTCTCAAGAGCCGAGCTCCCCGAGTGAGCAATTCCTGTCCCTTTTAAGGGCTCACAACTCTAAGGGGTGCACGTGAGAGGGTCGTGATTGACTGAGCAAGCAGGGGTACGTGACTGGGGCTGTATGCACCAGTAATTGGATCCGAACAAAACAAGATAGGGATTTTCACAGTGTATTCCTATACAATGTCTGTAATCTATAGATAACAGAACCAGTTAGGTCAGGGGTCGATCTTTAACTACCAGGCCCAGGGTGCAGCGCCGGGCTGTCTGCCTGTGGATTTCATTTGTGCCTTTTAGTTTTGACTTCTTCTTTCTTTGGAGGCAGAAATTGGGCATAAGACGATATGAGGGGTGGTCTCCTCCCTTACCACGATGCTTTCATGTGAAATCTTTAGTGTTGTGAGTCCTTAAAAGGGACAGAAATTGTGCACTCGGGGAGCTCGGATTTTAAGGCAGTAGCTTGCCGATGCTCCCAGCTGAATAAAGCCCTTCCTTCTACAACTAGGTGTCTGAGAGGTTTTGTCTGTGGCTCGTCTTGCTACATTTCTTGGTTCCCTGACAGGGAAGCGAGGTAACTTAAGGATAGCCACTAAGGCAGCCTCTTAGGCGGCTTAGGCCTGCACTGTGGAGCATCCCTGTGGGGGACTGCGGCCAGCCTGAGTGATGCGATCCAAAGAGCGCTCCCAGATAGGCAATTGTCCCGGTGGAACACCTCGCCAGAGCAGTGCGTAGAAGATCCCCGCAGAAGATTAACACAGTGGCTGAACACCAGGAAGGAACTGGCACTTGGAGTCCGGACATCTGAAACTTGGTAAGACTAGTCTTTGGAACTTACCCTACTCCATCTGAGTGGAAGCGTGGCCTGATCACCCACAGTGTGCTTGTATTGGCACTTTGATGTTCTGGTTTTGACTTGACTTGATTTGCTAAGACTAGTCTTTGGAACTTGACCCACTCCATCTGAGTACAAGCGTGGCCTGATCACCCACGGTGCCTGGATTGGCACTTTTGTTCTAGTTTTGTCTTGACTTAAATTGCTGGATACCTTGGATTTGGATTTGACTTGGCTTAAATCTCTTGGTACTTGGATTTTGAATTTTGGGGTATTCTGATTTTGGTTTGGTATAAACGATAGAAGTGTGTGTGTGCCCTCTTTACCCGTTCTTTGTTTTGTGGTGAGTGTGTGTGGTGAGAGAGTGGTAGTTTGTCTTGGGAAAACATAAGTCAGGTGCAAAGTAAGCCCACCTCACTAAGAACTATGTTGAAAATTTTTAAGAAAGGAAAATAAGGGGGGGAAGCAGAATTCATATAAAAAGAATGTTATATGGTAAATTCTTGTCCTGAAATAAATTAACTGGTTATTTAAAAAAAAAA
>NW_016814761.1:3114760-3129715 GCF_001698545.2 Rhinopithecus bieti | reverse complement strand
CTTAAGAATTTTCAAGAGCTTATCAATCAGTCAGCCCTTGTTCATCCCTGAGCGGATGTGTGGTGGTATTGTAGTGGACCTTTACTGGGCACTCTGCCAAATAACTACAGTGGCACTTGTGCTTTAGTCCATTTGGCTATTCCTTTCACCCTGGCATTTCATCAATCAAATAATAATAAGAAGAAGAAGACATCATAAAGTGAGAGAAGCCCCTTATAGGTCTTTCAACTCTATTTAGATGCAATTGGAGCCCCACAAGAAATACCAGATCAATTTAAAGCTTGAAATCAAATAGTTACAGGATTTAAGTCAATATTTTGGTAGATGACAGTCAATAAAAATGTAGATTAGATAAACTACATCTATTCAACCAACAGCAATGAGCTTTTCATGAGTTAAAAAGAAAAACTCATGTCGACCCCAGCCCTGAGGCTACCTGACCTGACAAAACTCTTTACACTCTGTATGTCAAAACAAAAACAAAGGCCAGGCACGGTGGCTCAAGCCTGTAATCCCAGCACTTTGGGAGGCCGAGACAGGCGGATCACGAGGTCAGGAGATCGAGACCATCCTGGCTAACACGGTGAAACCCCGTCTCTACTAAAAAATACAAAAAAACTAGCCGGGTGAGGTGGTGGGCGCCTGTAGTCCCAGCTACTCGGGAGGCTGAGGCAGGAGAATGGCAGAAACCCAGGAGGTGGAGCTTGCAGTGAGCTGAGATCCGGTCACTGCAGTCCAGCCTGGGAGACAGAGCTAGACTCCATCTCAAAAAAACAAAACAAAACAAAACAAAACGGCAGTTGGAGTTTTAACCCAGACTGTGGGGTCCTGGCCAAGGCCAGTGGCCCATATCTCAAAACAACTAGACGGGGTTTCCAAAGGCTGGCTCCCGTGTCCAAGGGCCTTGGCAGCAACGTCCCTGTTAGCACAAGAAGGAGATAAGCTAACTCTTAGGCAAAATCTGAACATAAAGTCCCCCTGTGCTGTGGTGATTTTAATAAATACCAAAGGACACCACTAGCTAATAAATGCTCAATGAACTAGACACCAGAGCTTGCTCTGTGAAAATCCCTGCCTAACCATTGAAGTTTGCAACACCCTAAACCCCGCCACCTTGCTCCTGGTATCAGAGAGCCCAATTAAACGTAACTGTGTAAAATATTGGACTCAGTTTATTCTAGTGGGCACAACCTCCGAGACCATCCTTAAACATCAGTAGACTGGGAGCTGTACGTGGATGGGAGCAGCTTCACTAACCCCTGCAAAGTGACTCTGAAAAAGACGACAAGCCCTGCTCCAGTCACACCCAACAGCTGACTGGTCCACGTACGGCCGAAGCATGAGGAAACGCATCATAGGACTCATTTTCCTTAAAATTTGGACTTGTACAGTAAGGACTTCAACTGACCTTCCTCAGACTGAGGACTGTTCCCAGTATATACATCAAGTCACTGATGTAGGGCAAAAGATTGCTACAGTCCTATTATTTTATGGTTATTATAAGTGTACCAGGACTCTAAAAGAAACTTGTTTGTATAATGCTATTCTACCCAAGGTATGTAGCCCAGGAAACAACCAACCTGATGCATGTTATGACCCATTTTAAGCCTCCCATGATCACAGTTTTTAAAATAAAATTAAGGACTGGTCCTTTTCTAAGTGACACAAGTAAAGTAATAGCTAAAACAAAAGAAAGAGGGGTCCCCAAAAATGTAACCTTAAAATTTGATGCCTGTGCCGCTATTAATAGTAAGCAGCATAGGATAGGATGCAGTTCTCTAGATTGAGAAAAAAGTTACACAGCAAAAAATAAGTATATCTGTCAAGAATCAAATTTATGTGAAATGTATCAATACTGGTCTTGTATCATTTGGCCTACTTAAAAAAAATTTTTTTTAATCCTGTTTGGCTTCAAAAAGGAAAAGTCAGCCCCTCCTGCATGAGTGGGAGCTGCAACCCTTTAGAATTGGTAATCACAAACCCCTTCATGACCCTGAAGCCATGTTTAAAAATTAGTTCCCAGCACTAGGAGGATTTAAAACTCTTATAATAAAAGTTATAATAGTAATAAGAATCTGCTTACTGCTCCCTTGTTTGCTACCTGTACTTCTTCAAATGATAAAAGAGCTTCATCGCTACCTTAGTTCATCAAAATACTTTAGCACAAGTATACTACATGAATCGCTATCAATCTATTGCACAAAAAGACATAAGTAGCAAAAATAAGAGTGAGAACTCCCACTAATAAAAAGTGAGAGTCTCAAAAGGGGGGAATGAGGAAAGAGAGAGACACTCTCATATTGTTTTATATTGTTTTATACTCAGCACCTGTTTTAAGAAAAAAACAATGAAGTAAAACCAAAGACAGGCAGCCCAGTGCCAAGCCCAGAACCAGGCCTGGGTCTGCCTGGCCTAAACCCAGTAGTTAAAAATCAACCCATGACACAGAAACCAATGTTATTCATAGATCCCAGACATCGTATAGAAGAATACTGTGAAACTCCCTGTCCTGTTCTGTTTCTCTCTGACCAGCAGGGCGTGCAGCCCCTGTCACATACCCCCTGCTTACTCAAACCAATCATGATGCTTTCATGTGAAATTTTTAGTGTTGTGAGCCGTTAAAAGGGACAGAAATTGTGCACTCGGGGAGCTCAGATTTTAGGGCAGCAGCTTGCCGGTGCTCCCAGCTGAATAACGCCCTTCCTTCTACAACTCGGTGTCCGAGAGGTTTTGTCTGTGGCTCGTCCTGCTACCTCTCCACCGCACCTATTCTCACTTCACAAAGACTGGTGAGACTGGTGTGGTGAGGAACAAATGGACCTCTCGATCTGAGTTCTGCCACCCACCTGCTGGGCCACCCAGAGCAGGTTCCTGAACTTCTCTGAGCCTCCGATTTCCTATCTGAACAGAAGACAGTAACAGTTCATTGACTTGTGGGAATAACGTGGATACGACTCCTTCCCTTGGGAAGGAAGGCGCCTCTAAAGCAGTTGGACTGAGGGGCACGTCAGTTGACAGGGGATGGGCTTGCAGGACCTCCTTCTGTTTCCTTCTTACTCAGGCTTTTTGAGAGAGGATACTTGGCACAAAACATGTAATTTGTAATTATGCTATGAGAGGACATGAGAGAGATGGATTTGTCCCATAGATGGTCTGCTCTGAAGTATACAAACATCCACTGCTATGCTCCCAAGACAGCGCCAATCTCAGACACAAGGACACGCCTTGTGCTGGCCATGCCACAGGCAGTGGAGGACTGGAATTGGGTAGAAAGGGAGGGAAGGAAGGAGGCTGAGAGGAGACACCCATGAGGAGACCTCAGAACTGATGAGTGGAGCCCAGCCATGCCCAAAGCAAATCACCCCTAGACTCAAAACACCATCAGACATGAGCCAAGGGCTGTTCACAGGGCACCTGCGAGCAGGAGGGTGCCACAGCTGGGCAAGAGTGCCACCCAACCCTCAGTGAGTTAGAATGTCTTCTCAGCCAGATAAGAACAGCGGAGGGCCAGGTGTGGTAACAGCAGATTGTCGTAGCAGGAAAGATTCCCAAATGGATGCTTCAACCAAGAACAGGGGCTCCACTTTACAGTCTGAATTGATGTGGAAGGGTGGTCCCCCACCCCTACTCAGGGAGGTCCTTGCATGGGGTTTCAGGGCAGAAGAGAACTGGTAGGGAGTGGTGCTCTCCGCTGCACCAGGCAGACGCAGTGTGTGCAAGGAGGCAGTGTTTGCAAGCACCCGATGAAATCCTTCTTCCTTGGCAATACTTGTCATCTCAGTGATTGACTTTCTAGAGGAAGAGCAATGTACCAAGTTCAACTGGACACTGAGCCAGAACTCCCCCGAAGTTGGGAGTGGTGAATCTCACTAGGTTTCCTTCTTGCTGGAAGAAGGAAAGTTCCTTGAATGGGATACAGCAGAGTTGGTGGGACAACATCAGCCAGCCTGAGAGCAGGTTCCACCCACACAGCGATCCTGGGCCCACAGCCCCGGACAAGAACAGGACAAGTGGTATAGCCGCACTGTGCACCCCTAGGCTTGAAAAACTGGGGATTCGTGGGACATGTAGGGCAGGTATCAGGGCAAGAAAAACTTGTCTCCTTAAGGGTTGAACACCCCTGGGAGAAGCTATAGCCATGGAGACTGTGGTAGACTGAATATCCCAAAGATACCTACTTCCTAATCCCTGCAACCTGTGAAGGTGACCTTGTGTGGCAAAACAACTTTGCAGATATGATCAAATCAAGGAATTTGGGATGGGGAGATTGTCCTGGATTATCCAGGTAGGCCCTAAATCTAATCACAAACTCCAGAGGGAGTGTGACCCTGCCTGTACCTTGATTTGCACACAGCAAAACTGGTTTTTGGATTTCTGACCTCCAGAGCTATAAGATAATAAATGTGTGTTATTTTAAACCACCAAGTTTGTGGGAGTTTGCTTTGCAGACCTGGGCCACTAAGAGATAGACACACAAAGGTGGATTAAGGAGATCCTGGAAGACTAGGAAGGAGGTGGGAGATGCCTGCCCTTGACTGGCAGCTGGCACAAAGGCAGGCCTTAGGCAGGGAGAAGCCAAAGGAAGTGGAAGCCAGGCCCTCCTGGTGGATGGGTAGGAACTGGGGGGACAGGCCAGGGAAGCAAACAGAGAGCCTGCAGGACCAGGAATGTCCCCGCCCCATGCTTAAATCCTCAAGAGGTCCAAGGTCCACAAGAACCTCAGTGCTGTGGGAGTTGATTTCCGTGGAAAAAGAGAAAATCAAGGTAATCGAGAATCAGATCCAGGAAAGGAAACAGGAGAGCACATGGTGCTGAGACAGCATTTGGAACCAGGTTCATATTCGAATGGGCAAGGAGAGCAGGAAAAGTGGATGAAAAGTACCAGCTCAAAGACCAGTGCCTCCCCTGTGCGCAATTGAACTGACTCCTAACAGCTTAGTGTCTGGAAACAGTCGCTCAGAATAACATGTGTAAGGGAAGGTGTTGTTAACACCTGGGGAAGTTCCTGGACCGGTTGCTCAGAGATTGGGCCTTGCTGAGAATTTTGGAAGTACTGCAACCATGGCTGGAGGTGAACTGGCCAGTGCCTTTGCAACTGCACCGAGTTCTACTGGATGCTGAGCCAGAAATCCCCCAAATTTGGGAATGGCGAATCTCGCTGGGTTCCCACCTCGGGTGTTTCCTCTCTTCCATTACATAGCCAGGTTACTTTACCCTCCACTAACTCCTTAAAGAGCTGGGGGAAGTCCACCCACCCCAAGGTCTGCCTTGGGCCAGGGCCAAATAAACAGGCAAACTCTGCCAGAGAGGACCCCCCCCCCCAACCTACCACTCAGGGATAAGGAGGTAGGAGTGGATGGAGGGACACTGGTGGTGGGGAACACAACACCTGTGGTGGGAACCCAGTGACATCTTTGGGGGACTTAAGGTACCTGCTCAGTAGTTCTGGGAATTGGCAAGTTCCCTCCCTTAGACCTTAATTTGAGCCCATGCCCAAGACCAGAATGAGAACAACAGCAAGTATGGCAAAAGGAGCAAAACAGGAGGCAGATTTTGTGTTCAGTGGAGCACAGTTTAATTCATAACCTGTGAGTGTGAAATGTTGTTTTCATTATTATGCTTTCAATATTCTGCAGTACTAAAAAGCCTGCATTTATATGAGAGTTGTTTAGAATTATTTTCCCAAGAGGTTGGGGGATTGCCTTTCTTCTTTCATTAGTTTTTACTGTTTCTTCTTGTGTTATAAACCAAATCTGTACTATTTCTACTTTTTTAAATTGATTCTTTCTTTGAGTTCCACACACACACTTGACTAGAAGGACTAACCTGTATTTACAGGGCATAGGTTGAGCACCTATTGTGTTCCAGCTTGTTCCAGATTAATGTCAGATAACTCAGATGTCTGGGCCAGGCGCAGTGGCTCATACCTTAATCCCAGCACTTTGGAAGGCTGAGGCAGTCAGACCAGCCTGGCCAACATGGTGAAACTCCGTCTCTAAAAAAAATTAAAAAAATAAAAAAATTAGTCAGCAACTCCGGAGGCTGTGGCACGAGAACTGCTTTAATCCAGGAGGTGGAGGTTGCAGTGACCCGAGATCCGCCACTGCACCCCAGCCAGGGTGACAGAGCGAAACTCCACTAAAAAAAATAATAATAAATATAAATATAACAGAGATGTCTGTCCAAGATTCATGCCCTGGGGTGATGGGTCGGTGTGGGGAGGAAGGGGAAGACGGTCAATGAACAATAAACATAACAAATAAGTAAATTATATAGTACTTTAAAAGGTGATAAATGCTATGGGGAAAGTACCGCAGGTTAAGAGGAAAGGGAGTTGGAGGAGGGGTTTTCATTGAAAATAGGGTGGTTAGGGAGGGCCTTATTGAGAAAGTGGCATTTGAACTAATATTGAAGGACATGAAGGTGTCAACCACACAGATATCTGGGTGAAGGAAGCCAAGAGGAGGGAACAACAGATGCAGGGCAGGTTCTTGGCTTTGCTCAGGAAGGAATTAAAGAGCGAGCTGGTGGTGGAAGAAAACAACTTTATTGAGGCAGCAGTGTTACAGCTCTGCAATTGCTCCACAGTAGGGCTACCCCACAGGCAGAGAGTGGAGAGGAGCAGCCCAGGGGCAGTTTTGCAGTCGTATTTATACCCACTTTGAATGACACGCTAATTAAGGGGTGGGTTATTCAGAATTAGCTAGGAAACGGGTGGCAACTTCCAGGTGTTGCCAAATTGCCTTGGTGCTGGTGGGTGTGTCTTACAGAGAGGTGTTGTCCATGCCTCTTTCCAGTTTCGGCCAGTCTTCAGTCTGGTCTGAAGTTGGGTCCTTCCACCTCACAATCAGGGCTGAGGAAGGCTGGGGTGTGCCTGGCATGTTCAAGGACCAGCCAGGAGACTAGAGTCCTGCTGCAGGGTGAACAACAGGATGCAGCAGGGAAAGAAAACAGGGTGTCTGACAATGTGGGGCCTTATTGATCACCAGAACACTTTTGTCTCTGAGAGAATGGGACCCTCTGCAACACTGAGCAAAGTGAGATGATGTGACACACTAACCGTGATCACGCTGGCTGATGCATTGAGAAGAGACGCTAGGAAGCCAAGGCAGAAGCAAGGGATGAGTAGCTTATAGCAGTAATACCAGCGAGGGATGGTAGAGGTGGATGTTGAATTTCTTCCCTGCTACATAGACCCCTGGAGGCAGCTGTGGTGGCAGGGAGAAGTGATCAGTTTCTGGATATAATGTGATGGGAAAGCCAACAGGACCTGCTGACACTGAATACAGGATGTGTGAGAGAGAGAGAGGAATCAAGGATGACTCCAAGGTTTTTAGCCTGAGCAAGTGGAAGTAGAAACTGCCATCAACTGAAATGGGAAAGGTGGAGTGAAGCAGTCCTGTGGGGGCAGATCAGGAGTTCATTTTTGGTTGTGTTGGGTTTGAGATGCTTATTATTAGACGTCCAAATGAGGATGTCAGGTAGACAGTTGAATAAGTGCATTTTGAGTTCGCTGAGCTGCAGGGATTAACTTAGGAGTCATCAGCCAATAGATGGTATGTAAAGCCATGAGAGTTGACAACATCACTAAAAGAGTAGGAAGAAGATAAAAGGTCCAAGGACAGCTCTGGGATACCACCCTGGGCAGAGGCTGGGAAGGAAGAGGAGGAGCCAGGAAGAGAGGGAGGAAACCAGGAGATTGAGAGGTCCTGGAAGTGGAGACCAGTCATGGCAATAGGTCAAGGAGGAGGAAGGAGCAGCGCATTCAGTACTGCTGATAGGTTCAGTAAGATGAGACTTGAGAGGCAGGCATTGGACTGACAATGGTGATCTTCATAAGAGCCATCGTAGCAAAGTTCTGGAAGTGAGCTTGAAGGACTGGAGTGTGTGTCTCAGTGAAGGTCTAGATCGAAAAAAGTTGGCTCCTTCAGATTGGGTAACTCAGGGAGACTTTGATAAAGGGGCTTTTGGCAAAAGTGTGGGCAGGCGTAGGGAAAACCCCAAGGAATTGAAACGTACCCAACAGCCCCAGAGACTGATCTTTCAAATAAATATATCCAAAAGATAAACATGACCTTTCTGATCTTAAAGAAGGAAATTCATATTTGTTTTTTCTGAGTTCCTTCCTCAGGAAAGAACCTTTAGGTCTCTCAGAAAAAAAGTATCAGAGAGCTAAAACCAGATCACCACATTCAAACAATGAGACCATGGACCCCTCATTCCTCATGACTCCTTCCTTGCCCCTCCCTAGTTCCTGTTTTCTTACACATTGTTGCATTTCTTCCCTGCTACATAGACTCCTGGTTATAGATGGTCGGGGAGGTGCATTTGAGACTGAGCTGCCGTCTCCTTGACTGCAGCACCCGATTAAATCCTTCTTCCTTGGCAGTACTTGTCATCTCAGTAATTGGCTTTCTGTTTGGGGAGCAGCAGGATCTACATTGAACCCCTGGTGTTTCAGTAACAGAATCTGTAACAGTGTGGTAGATGTTATCATTGCCAAGCCTGAAAAGTCAAGGGAAAGAAGTGGCTACTGGAATGCAGAGAGAGTGGTGAGGACAGACACAGGAACTGTGACTTTGAGTGGAGGACACAAACAGCCCACAGCAAGACCCCTCCCTGTGGGAGGGGTCCAGGGGAATAAATGCCCCACTCTCACTCTCCTCCCTCCCTCTGATTCCCATGCTGGTCCTTCCTGTTGCCAAACCCAAACAGAAGCCAGAGGGCAAGGGATCTGTAGAGGCAGCGATGCAGGTCAGCCTCCTGGGATGCACATAAGGCAGGTGGAGCAGGGTGGGGAGCAGAGTTGGGAGGCCAAATGGAGGCTATCCGGGACAGAGTAGTTTTGAGAGAATGGTGTTTGCTGTGATTATGATGAATTTTAAGGCACTTCACCGATACTGTTTACTGTGCCCAGTATATGCAATGGCTACAAGAGAAAGAGGTATACAATTATGATGGAAAGGAAAGGAACAATAACTTTTTAATCGGAAATGATAGGATCATGAGAAATGTTACCTGTTTCTATAGGATGAACCTTTCAACAGAATTTTTCTAAAGAACAAATTGTATAACAAGGAAAGAACATGGTGGCCCCAACCAGAAAGAGAAGACTTCACCCTCTGTCCTCAAACTCCCTCCTCCCATTTGACCCACACTTTCCTGTTTTTTCTCCCAACTCACTGGCCATTCCTTCTTTGTCTCCACTGCAGGCCTTCTCCTCTACTTGACCCCAAATCCCCCAGGCTTGGTCCTTGGTCCTAGTCTCTCCCAATATACCCTCTTACAAGGTGGAATGTGGACACAATGGCTGGCACTCCAGCAACTATATTGAACCATGAGGTACAGTACTCAGAACGGCACAGCAGCAAGTTAGAGGACACCTGTTCTTGATGATTGTGGACTCACCTTTACACTCAAGACTGTCTACTTCCAGATATCTGTGAGAGAGAAATAAGCTTCCATCTTGTTTAAGCCACCATCATGTTTTATTTCTGTCATTCACAGCTGAACCTAATCCTGACAATACTGCCACCAAACCAAAGCTGAAAATTAATTCACATTCTATTTCCAATTTCTAATTCAGTCAATTTCATTTCAGCCTCATTGTCTGGTACAGCCTATCAGAGGTTCTGCGATGAGTTCAAATGAATCAGAAGAATGCTCCAAAAACCAATTTCAACAACGTGCCCTGCATTTAAATATAAACTTTCTCCCATTACCAAATTCTCGGAAGTCTGAGAATTGCTCTAATCATTTATTCTAAAATGCACATCTTTTCCTCATTTTAACCTCTCTGCAATCTGGATGCATCTTAAAATCGATGTCATCTTATAATTGTCAGACAGGTGGCATCCATAACCTAGTTTTGTAAAAACCCTTCCATTGACCCTTCAGATAAGATTTTTTAAAAACCAACATCAAAGCATATTAGATTAAAGAAAACGGGTATATTTCCTTGCAAACTGAAATCCAAGGGGATTATGACCCAAAATTTATTCTCCCCAATTTCAGTTCCAGCTAGAGGATTATAGATGCCTGATCATCAAGATCTCATTTTCCATCTTATGTGTCTGATCGGTCCCCTAACATCTCAACCTTTTTCCGAAGGCAGTGGTTCTCCAACTTGGGCAAGTTATCGGAATTACGTGGAGACTTGTAAAAAGTATTTCCAGGGCCCAATCCCTAGAGTTTCTGATTCAGTAGGTGTGGGGTGGGGCCTGATAACCTGCATTCTCACAAGTTCCCAGGTAATGCCAATACTACCGGTAGGGGACTACATTTTGAGAACCACTATTCTAAGGAAATCTCTTTTCCTATCTTCCTTTATTTTGTTTTTCTTCTTGCACTGCTCCTTTTCAGATTCTAAAACCACAAAACAAAACTGAGTCACACTTCTGAAATAATTTGGGCTCCTGGTTCCTTTTTAAATTCCCTATGCAATCTTGCTCCCTAGAGACAAAGTACTGTATTACAAAATGCAAGCCATTCTAAGTGCCTTCTTAAGCCTCCAGTCAACAATAATTGAATTGCATCATTTCTATACCTCAATATAGGTAAATGGCATGTTATAGTTATAATAAGAGTGCCCATTCCTTTTTTCTTTTTCTTACTTTCTCTCCTTCCTTCCTTCCTTCCTTCTTTCTTTCCTTCCTTCCTTCCTTCCCTCCTCCCTTCCTTCCTTCTTTCGCTCTCTCTCTCTCTTTCTTTCTTTCCTTTTTGAAACAGTATCTCACTTTGTTGCCCAAGCTACAATCACAGCTTACTGCAGCCTTGACCTCCTGGGCTCAAGCAATCCTCCTACCTCAGCCTCCAGAGTAGCTGGGACTACAGATACACATCACTATGCCCAGCTAATTTTTTTTTTCTTTTTTGTAGAAATGGGCCTTTGCAATGTTGCCTAGGGTGGTCTTGAACTCCTGGGGCCAAGCAATCCTTCCGCCTTGGCCTCTCAAAGTGCTAGGAGAGCAGGCATGAGCTACCGCACCCAGCCTTCTTTTTTATTTTTTCTCTGTTATGAAATCTACCATCCTTCCGTGAGTGAGTTCAATACTTGGCTATGATGTGACTTCTATAACTAAAAAATCTAGAGCCAAATTGAGACTTCGAGTGCAACTGACAACGTGTAGACATGCCATCTAAACTCAAGGCTGATCCCTCCATAGCTGGCTTTTTCAACCTCACCACTATCGACATTTGAGACTTGATCATTCTTATTGTGGGGTGGTTGGCCTGGGCACTGTAGGATGATTTGCAACATCCTGGCCTGCACTCACTGGATGTCAGCAGTATCCTCCCAGTTACAACAAATACATCTCCATACATTGCCAGTGTCCTCTGGGGGCCAAAATCACCCCTGATTGAAAACACTGCTCTACAGTTGAGTCTTTTGACTGATGCCACTCAAAACAATGTAAAAGAAATGGAATTCGGGCAGTTCCTCTGTACCAACTACACAGGCTTTTAATGCCAAACACTGAAACCCCAGGGTTCTAGAGCAACACTTCTCAAAATTTAACATGCCAGAAAGTCACCCAGGGAATCTTGTTAAAATGCAGTTCCTGATTCAGGAAGTCTGTGGGAGGACCTACCTGGGTACTCAAAGTGTGGTCCACATCTTAGTTCCCAACCCAGATCAAATGAATCAGAATCTGCAATGTAACAAATCCCCATTAAAGTTTGAGAAGTGCACACGCCTGTAATCCCAGCACTTTGGGAGGCCAAGGTGGGTGCATCATGAGGTCAGGAGTTCGATACCAGCCTGGCCAAGATGGTGAAACCCCCCATCTCTACTAAAAAAATACAAAAATCAGGTGGGTGCAGTGGCGGGCGCCTGTAATCCCAGCTACTCGGGAGGCTGAGGCAGGAGAACTGCTTGAACCCAGGAGGCGGAGAGTGCAGTGAGCCGAGATTGTGCCACCGCACTCTAGCCTGGGTGACAGAGCAAGATTCTGTCTCAAAAAAAAAAGTTTGAGAAGCAGGCTGGGCATGGTGGCTCATGCGTATAATCCTGGCACTTTGGGAGGCCGAGGCAGGCAGATCACCAGAGGTCAGGCATTCGAGACCAACCTGACCAACGTAGTGAAACCCTGTCTCTACTAATAATATAAAAAATTAGTCAGGCATGGTGTCAGGTGCCTGTAATCCCAGCTACTCAGGAGGCTGAGACAGGAGAATCGCTTGAACCCAGGAGGCAGAGGTTGCAATGTGCCGAGGTCACACCCATGCACTCCAGCCTGGGCAACAAGAGCAAAACTCCATCTCAAAAAAAAAAAAGTTTGAGAAGCCCTGCCCTTTACAGTGGTGAAGCCTAAGTCCTGGCCTGCAGACGTGGCTGAAGAAACAGGAAATGCAGCAAACCATTGTTGTGCCCCCAGTGTCTGCAGGACTTGCATAGAGGAAGTCCCACTCTCCTCCCATAATGAATCTTTGCCTTTGCTGTGCGTGCTGCCTGAAGCCCCCATGGCCCTCTGGTATCTGCTAACCCCAGATATCCCCTGCAGATGTGCGAAGGCCAACCCCTTGTAGTTCCAGGTCAACTTGCAGCAGCCTACAAACTTAGGCCTGCATAGCTCATGACTTTGCTGGATCCTGGTGCTCATGTTTTGCTAAGTCCCTCCCCACGAAGCTGCCTGTGTCTGATGAGATTGTCACTTGCATCCCCACCTGTATGGGAACAGCAGCTGACTTCAAATGTCACTTGTATTTTGCTTCCTTAGCTCTACTCATGTGTTTTTTAAAGTTCCAACCCAGTACATCAGATTTGGCGTCTGGAGGCAAGGTCATTAGAAAATATCTTTTTTCCCTGCCCATTTTTTTTCTCTTTTCTGTTTTTTTTTTTCTTTTTATTTTTCTTTGTTCTCTTTTGAAAACATTTATGTTTGTTCGTTTTTTCTTTTCTTTTCTTTTTTTCTGAGACAGAGTTTTGCTCTGTCACCCAGGCTGGAGTGCAGTAGTGTGATCTCAGCTCACTGTAACCTCAGCCTGCTGGGTTTAAGCGATTCTTGTGCCTCAGCCTCCTGAGTAGCTGGAATTACAGGAGTGCGCCACCACACCCAGCTTTTTTATTTTATTTTATTTTATTTTATTTTATTTTAGTAGAGAGAGGGTGTCACTATGTTGGCCAAGTTGGTCTTAAACTCCTGGTCTCAAGTGATCTGCACACCTCAGATTCCCAAAGTGCGGGGATTACAGGCGTGAGCCACTGTGCCTGGCTATTTGTTTTTTATGCCTGCCCATATTTTTGACCAATTAAAAGACAAAAGAATTAATCAGGTAGAGTTCAAATTATTTCTGACTTTTAAAAACATCAATTAGGGCTAAATTGGAGGATGTAGCTTATGACTATGGAAACAATGAGCTTCCTAATTCTACACCCCAGAATTAGATGACTAACCTACTTAGTCATGGGCAATGCTGAACAACCAGAGGGCCAGAGCCTTTGCAGCTAAGCTGGCCACACAGCCAGCAGCAGACCAGAGCACATGCCGTTGGCAGGCAGGCAACACTCAAACAGTAAGGAGAGAGAGGGGCTGAACTGGCCATGCCCGATTTCTTCTCCTAAACTTGTCAATCAGGAAGACTCTTCCAGAGAAGAATGAGGGAATGGGTGGAGGGGGATCAGGAGTGTTACACAATGGATGTTCCATATGTCAGAAAGAAACAGCAGGAACAGGGCATAAGCATTCCCCCGTAAGAATACCCATCCTTTTCTGTAACATGAAACAATCTACTCAGAAATTTTTTTTTAACTTTTATTTTAGGTTCAGGAGTATGTGTGCAGATCTATCATATAGGTAAACTCATGTCACAGGGGTTTGATGTACAGATTATTCCATCACCCAGGTACTAAGCCTAGTACCCAATAATTATTTTTTCTGCTCCTCTCCTTCCTCCAATCCTTTACCCCTAGCAGGCCCCAGTATCTGCCGTTCCCTTCCTTGGGTCCATGTGTTCTCATCATTCAGCTCCCACTTATAAGTGAGAACATGCAGCATTTGGACAAATGGGATCTAATTAAAGAGCTTCAGCACAGCAAAAGAAACTTTGAACAGAGTAAACAGACAATCTACAGAATGGGAGAAAATATTCGCAAACTATGCATCTGACAAACATCTACTATCCAGCATCTATAAGGAACTTTAACAAATTTACAAGATAAAAACAACCCCATTAAAAAAGTGGGCAAAGGACATGAAAAGACACTATTCAAAAGAAGACATGTATGTGGCCAGCAAGTGTATGAAAAAAGGCCCAGCATTACTAATCATTAGAGAAGTGCAAATCAAAACCGCAGTGAGATGCCATCTCACACCAGATAGAATGGCTATTATCAAAAAGTCAAAAATAAGCCTGGTTGGCTCACACCTGTAATCCCAGCACTTTGGGAGGCCAAGGCAGGTGGATTGCTTGAAGTCAGGATATCAAGACCAGCCTGACCAACATGGTAAAATCCTGTCTCTACTAAAAATACAAAAATTAGCCAGGCATGATGGTGCACGCCTGTAATCCAGATACTCAGGAGGCTGAGGCAGGAGAATTACTTGAACCCAGGAGGCGGAGGTTGCAGTGAGCAAATATCACACCACTGCACTCCAGCCTAGGTGACAGCAATATTCCATCTCAATATAAATAAATAAATAAATAAATAAATAAATAAATAAATAAATAAGGCCGGGCATGGTGGTTCATGCCTGTAATCCCAGCACATTGGGAGGCCAAGGAGGGTGGATCACTTGAGGTCAGGAGTTCGAGACCAGCCTGGCTGACATGGTGAAATCCTATCTCTACTGAAAATACAAAACGTTAGCTGGGTGTGGTGGTGCGTGCCTGTAACCCCAGCTACTTGAGAGGCTGACACAGGAGAATCGCCTGAACTCAGGAGGTGGAGGTTGCAGTGAGCTGAGATCACGCTACTGCACTTCAGCCTGGGTGTCAGGGTGAGACTTTATCTCA
>NW_016814761.1:3100144-3114376 GCF_001698545.2 Rhinopithecus bieti | reverse complement strand
ATCTCAAAAAAAAAAAAAAAAAGAAAAGAAAAAAGAAAAGAAAAGGTTGAGGTTGCAGAGAAAAGAAGTATTTATCCTTCCAACGTTTGAAAGAAAGTCTCCAGTGAGGCCAGATTCTGGTGCCACGTGCCTTTTATTAAAATATTCAATAATTTTCTTTTTTCTTCTGTTAAAATATTTAGGAGCATATTCTCTATTTCTTTGACATGAGTATCGTCTACTTCCTTATTTCATGGCAAATTTCTGGGAAATCAACACAGTTCGTTCCAAGCCATGGGAGGTTGCTCTCTACTCTGTATCTTTCTCCGTTATGGAGTAACTTTATCTCCTTTAATGCTTTTTATGTGACTTTTTAACCAATGGTAGTAAGTCCTCCATTTCTCACATTCGTAAAAGTTCTGAAGACTTTTTTTATTCATCATATAATACCTTTTCAGTCATAGCTTTTTATTTTAATCAGGCTCTTATAAGCCACGGATAGTTAGACTTCACTTTGCTTTCCCCCTTTGTTGAAGGGAAGATGGTTCACTTTCAAAGTTTCCACACAGAGTTGAGCTATATTGCATTGTTCTGTAAATTTATCTTGTGTTTCCTTTGCCCACAACCACTGCTCATTGAATTAAATTCTTAGTATATTCTACTTTTGTTTTTCATTCAGGCAGCTTTTGTCATGAACTTTAGGCTCTATCTCTTGTTAACCTAGATCCAGAAGAACATTATGTCTCAGTTGTCTAACTTTTTTAAACATTTTAACACAAATACTATAGAATTTTATCTTCAGCTCTTCTAAGTGATACGATAAAGCCTTATCACTTTCTTCTGTGTGTTAAAGTTATTTCGCCTGTTATCTCCTCTCCAGGTCAACAAACACATAGGAGAGGCTCCATGTTTGGACAAAACCTCGCATATAACAGATGCTCAATAAATATTTGAAGAATGACTATTACTGTTTTGTCCATGCTGCTTGGTCCATTTTATGTATGAATTAAGTAATCCTTCCGCTTCCTTCTAGGTGTGCCGCAGAGCCTAGTTCTGTGGACTAGCCCGCTCTGATCAGAACCCCTCCCATGCACTGGAAATCCAAAACGCTATCTTACAGATCCCATGCCATGTTGTCTAACTGACTGATTGCTTTTTCCTTCTGTACTTCACCGCCAGCTTTTTGGGAATGTTTGAAGTCACTTATCTTATTTGTTTTCATCTGTTCTCAGATCACCTTTGTTCTGTTCTCTCAACAGCTAAGAACTTGACACATTATTTCAAAGCTTGATCTGAAAATGTTCTGTGTCTATCAAAGTTTAACAAGGTGAGCCTGGGTAGGAAATGACTCCAAGCTGTTTTAACCCTTGGTGGGGAGAAACGAGAAAGAGATGGGCCTGAGCTTGGTTGTTAATACCACACCCATGGTGTGATTCACACTGTGTAGTCTGGCCTTGGGAGACATGATGATGGTGGGACGAGGACAAGCATGATGATCAGGAGGAGGAGGAGTCACAAGTAGGAATTTCTTCCATGACGTTCAAACACAAGAAATGTCACATTGCTTTGACTTTCCAAGTAAAATCAGTTCGACTCACCTAACCCAGATGGGTGGACAATTTAAATCATGTTCTGGGGGTAATCATTTCCTCCTCCCTTGAAGTTGTGTGGGAGTCCTGAGGATTTGCCCAGCTGAGAACATTCGGGAAAGGGTCTCTGTACAGCACGGCTGCCTTTCCTGGTGATCACGTGCTGTATTTGAAGAGTGGAGCTCTACTCTCTTCAAGTCAAGGTTGGGCCCAGGAATCTTTGATGAAGTTCCCAAAGCCCAGCACAGGAATTCAGCCTCACTTCCATGTGCTTCTCACAGATGCTCCCATCCAAGAGTCTCCTGAGAACAAGTGGGACCAGATGTCTTCCACCCCTGAATCCCAGCACTTTGGGAGGCTGAGGCGGGTGGATCACTTGAGGTCAGAAGTTTGAGACCAGCATGACCAACATGGTAAAACCCCATCTCTACTAAAAGTACAAAATTAGCTGGGCACATGCCTGTAATCCCAGCTACTTGGGAGGCTGAGGGAGGAGAATCGCTTGAACCCAGGAGGTGGAGGTTGCAGTGAGCCAAGATTGCACCACTGTACTCCAGCCTGGGCAACAAGAGCAAAACCCCATCTCAAAAAAAAATAAAAATAAAAAATATCAAGGAAAGGTTGAAAGATTAAAGTCATGGAAACTCTCAGAAAGTAGAAGAAAAAGACAATAAAAGAGAAAACATAATAGAAAAGATAAGGCCAGGCGCAGTGGCTCATGCCTGTAATACTAGCACTTTGGGAAGCCGAGGCATGTGGATCACAATGTCAGGAGATCAAGACCATCCTGGCTAACATGGTGAAACCCTGTCTCTACTAAAAACATAAAAATATTAGCCGGACATGGTGGCAGGCACCTGTAGTCCCAGCTACTCGGGAGGCTGAGGCAGGAGAATGGCATGAACCCAGGAGGCAGAGCTTGCAGCAAGCCAAGATTGTACCACTGCACTCCAGCCTGGGTGACAGAGCAAGACTCCATCTCAAAATAAAAAAAGAAAAGATAAGAGATTCAGAGGAGCAAGAAATTCAACAGTTAGTTGATAGGAAATCCAAAAAGCAAAAACAGTATTAAAAAAATTACCAAAGAAACATGAGAGTGCCCCAGAGCTGAAGAATAAGTCCTCGGATCCAACAACCCCACTAAAGGCCCGGCAAAATAGATAGGGAAAAAGTTCGTGCCTAGTCACGTTGTTAGAATACTAAAGATGAAGAAAGGACCCTAAAAGTTTCCAGAGATAGAAGGGGAAATAAACACAATATCTACAAAGGAATAAGAATCAGATTGGCATCAAACCCCTTGTCATCAGCACCAGACGGCAGAAGGCAACAGAGAAATACCTCCCAAGTCCTAAGAGAAACTACTTTTAGTCTAAAGCAGGGGTCAGCAAACTTTTCTGTAAAAGCCTCTGTCACAACTACTCCACTTTGCCAAAACAGTACAAAAGCAGCCGTAGACCTTATAGACATGAATGTTCATGGCTATGTTCCAATAAAACTTTATTTACAAAAACAGGTGACAGACTGAATTTGGTCCATGGGCCATAGTTTGCCAAGCCCTGGTCTAGAATTATACATCCAGTGAAAATATGATGCAACCAAAATATTTTTGGACAATGAAGGGCCTAGAACTTTGCTTTTTTTTTTCATAGAAAATGACTTGATAATACAGTTCTTTCATTAACATAAGAAGGTAAGCTAAGGTGACGATATCAAGTACAAAGAACATTGGATCTAACCCACAAAGATAATTTTTTTAAAAAAGAAGCTCCAGGATTAAAGGAATGAATGGCAGCTGTGCCTAATAGAAATCTAACACCAGTCTGAGTCTTACCTTTTAATTTAGAGGGGACATCCAGACAAAGCACAGCCTACTGAACTCTAAGGAACTCTAAGAACTCTACTGAAGGTGAGGTCCTGTATATTCATGTCATTGACCTCCATATCAAACAAGACTTTAGTGGGTTGCTCACCCATTTCATTTCTGGGGACTCCTATGTGGCTTAGTCCATGCTCCAAGATCTGATGACTTCATCCACGATGACCACACCCATTTTGCCCCTGTAGTTACCTCCTGGCTGTACCAACCTCGGCATCCCTCAAGCATACTGAAAGAATTTCAGCTGCAACCCTTCCCACTGTCATCCCTGGCCAACAAAGAGAAGCCAAGAATAAGCTTTTTAAAACATTCTTATGCTCCCCTCATCAATCAGGTTCTCAAAGCAGGGATGACAGGAGTGGAATCTGGACCATTTCAGGGAGATAGTGAGAGGATGCACAGGAGGCAGAATGCACAGGATAAATACCCTCTGGAGTTCATGTATCCTAAACGTTTAATTCCTCCCTTTACATTGTCTTCATTGTTCAGACAATCAAGGCTGGCTTTCCATGTCATGTGATGTGAACCAGCACTTGAATTCGCCAACCTAGGCAACATTAGGCTCACAGGGGCTGTCCAAACCAGCACATCCAATTGCAGAATCTCAGGTCAGGGCACTCACAGCAATAAATTCAACCTGACCCAAAATTTTATTCTTCATTAGGGAGGCTCAATATCTATTCCAACAGTTTCTCCTTTGATTTTTGAGAATGTAAATCAGCAAATTCCTTTCATTCTTTCTGGGACAAATCTTCTGTTTTGTATTCAGGCAATCCTAAGTTTGAGCTTGCTGTTTATTCACACCCACATTTCTTCACCAAATGCTTAGATGCCTACTCTGTGCCAGGCATCACTCTAGGCACTGGGGGGTTAAGGAGGGTGGAAACAGAAGGAATAAACAAAGAAATGTTATCCATAATATATTGGGTGGTGCCAGGGATGACACCTAATTAACCTAATGTTGCTGAGGCAACCATCCCATCATGAGGCCTCCCCATTGTTATATGTCAGCAACCAACCAGTCCCCCAAGCTTTGCCCATGGTGAGCAGGTGGCTGTTTAGTGACTGTGGGTGTCATGGGCAGTTAGTGCACCTAATCACAGTCTCCTCTCTGCCCGATTCCCTATTTCCCTTAGGGGCTATTGTCTGCAACCCTCATCCTGGTACTAATTTCCATATCAGTTAAAGTTCTTTGGTTGCAAGCTGTGACAACTTATTCTGGCTAACTAAAGCCAAAAAGAAAGCAAGCTGGATGATTCATGAAATAGAAGCAAGAGCTGATTCACCAGGCTTTGGGAGGGACAGAACCCAGGGACTCTCAATAACATGACCTCACAGATAGTCTCTTGAAGACACTAAGGACAGAAAGGCTCTGCTACAGAGGCATTAGTCTAATGGATCACTCTGCTGAAGAGGCAGAGTCCCAGGAGAGAGGCTGATTGGCTGGCTTGGGTCATATACCAGCCTTTGGGGGTGGAGTCTCATTGTGATAGGCAGTTCCAACAGGACCACATAGAATGAGAGAGGGGTTTTCCCAAAGGAAGAGTGGAATGATGGCATCAAAGGAAGGGAGAATGAATGCTGAGCAGAGAAATGCAAATATGTCCACAGGGCTTCTGAGTTTGTGGGGCCTCTGTACCCACAGCTCCTACTGAGTCTCCTCCTCGACCATCAGCTGAACCCTGTTCATCCTTCAGGGGTCAGCCCAGGTGACAGCTCATCTCTGCAACTCTCCTTGAAAGCCTCCAGGCAGAATTAATTGTCCCCTCCTCTGTGACGCCCACACCTCTGTTTCAGATGCTCACACATTTGCTTTTCTGTGTCCACTGGGATTAGCACTTAGTCTTGTCATCTTTTCAATCAGCAGAGTGTTAGAAAAGCAAATGTTTGCTATATGGAATGTGTTCAATTATTTTCTTTCTTTGTAAGGACTTGATAACCATTAATTTGCACCTATTTTGAGCATCTCCAGGCAACACTGGGGTGGTTGCTTCTGTTCTAGCAATTTCTTTCTGACTTCTGGCAGTGTCTCTATTTGTGTTGTAAGATTTGCTGGGAGGACCAGGGCTGGTTTGCTTTGTCTTTGAGACGTGCTCTTTGTTTTGCACCTAATCTTGCTGGTTTTTCTTCCTTTGGTTGTCATTTATTTTTGTTTAAGGGACTTGTGTTGTTTGTTTTGTGTTCTGGCTGACAGGAAAACACTCTGGGCCTTGGTATGCTCTCCTGGATATCATGATGTATCTTCTGGAAACTTATGACAACAAAATTCATATGCCGAGATTAAGACTCTGGGACCTAGAGCACGGGCATGGTGGCTCACGCCTGGGAGGTCCAGGCGGGTGGATCACAAGGTCAGGAGATCGAGACCATCCTGGCTAACACAGTGAAACTCCGTTTCTACTAAAAATACAAAAATTTAAAAAAAAAATTAGCCGGGCGTGGTGGCAGGCGCCTGTAGTCCCAGCTACTCAGGAGGCTGAGGTAGGAGAATCGCTTGAACCCGGGAAGCAGAGCTTGCAGTGAGCCGAGATTGGGCCGCTGCACTCCAGCCTGGGAGACAGGGTGAGACTCCATCTCAAAAAAAAAAAAAAAAAAAAAAAAAAAAAAGACTCTGGGGCCTACAGCAAATATCTCCAGAATTGCCCAAATCTAGTGGAGGTTCTTCTGAATTTTTCTCTGAGAGTAGTTTCAGCTCCACAGTTTTATTAAATTAGTTTGGATTTGTTTTTTCTCCTCAACCTCAAAACAGTGAGCCTTTCTCCTTAACCCACTTCCAATGTAATAGGCATTTCTGGATTTGCTATAAATGGTTTTAGAAATGCCCTTGTTTCTAGAAACACAGTAGTGGGAGGGACATGCTTTGATTATTTCAGCAGCATCCATTTGCCTCTTAGCACCTTCCTTCCAGAACCTGTATTTTTATTTGGGGAGCCACTCCTTCCATATTGCACAGCAATTGTGCAGTTGGGTGAACTATTTCCCCACCCTCAGATCCAACGGTGGACCCCAAAGGATAAGTCCCAATCAGCTTCCATCTTATCTCCTTTGCAACAAAGATTGAGCTAGGTTTAATCAGAACAAAGCTGAAGACTATTATTCAATGACTGTGGGAAGTTGTGCTTCCTCTGTTCTCTCCATGAGGAAGTAGGAGGTCAGTCACGGTGGCACATGCAGTCATCTTGCAACCATGACAGAACCAACTTAAGAACAAAGATGACACTAGGACAGAGCAGGACAGAAAGAACTACAAGAGAAACAGAGCCAGAACCATGATCTAGCCACACCTGAAAGCTTCCAGACTTCTGGAATCCTCACTGACTTGAGCCAATAAGCCATTTTATTGTTTAACTTAGGAAAATTGGTTCTTTTGTCACTTGCAATAAAAAGCACCAATATATAAATATATATTGTCATATAAAAAGTCATTTAATAAATATACATCTTCTTTTATTCATTCAGCACGCATTTGTTGATCACTTATTCTGTGCAAAGCACCGAGGATATAATGATGAATCTCTTACTCTCATGGAGCTTAGCATCTGCAAATGAAGACAGAACCAAAGAGTCATCAAATTTTTTAAAATGCTAAATAAACTATGATGAGTGCTGTGAGAGAAAAGTATAAATGCCTTAAAAACATGGAATAGATTTCTGTGACAGAGACAACAAAGATTCTGGTTCTTCTTCCTTGGTCATTGGGAGATTATTACTGGAATGAACACAACTGCTTGGACAGTGACTACATTTCCCTGTGTCCTTTGCTTCTGAGTGAGGTCATGTGATTTATTTTGACCAGTAGAATGTGAACAGAAGCGATGGCTATGGCTTCTAGGCTAAACGGTTAAGAAATGGGTGTTTCTCACATATGTTCGTTGCAGCACTATTCACAATAGCAAAGACATAGAATCAACTAATGCCTATCAATGGTAGACTGGATAAAGAAAACGTGGTGCATATACACTATGAAATACGATATAGCCATAAAAAAGAATGAGATCATGTCTTTCGCAGGAACTTGGATGGAGCTGGAGGCCATTATCCTTAGCAAACTAACACAGGAACAGAAAACCAAATACCACATGTTCCCACTTATAAGTGAGAGCTAAATGATGAGAACACATGGACACATAGAGGGGAACAACAGACATTGGGGCCTCCCAAAGGGTGGAGAGTGGGAAAAGGGAGAGGATCAGGAAAAATAACTAATGGGTACTAGGCTTAATACCTGGGTGATGAAATAATCTGTACAACAAACCCCCATGACGTGAGTTTACCTATATAAAAAACCTGTACTTGTGCCCCTGAACTTAAAAGTTAAAATAAATGAATAAGAAATGGGTGTTTTGTTCCACACCTTCTCTCTTCCCTGTCTGCTGTCTGATGTCAGTACTCAGGGTGACTTTGAAAGCCACATGTCAAAGACGGAAAAGCCTTCATCAACCTGGATCCCTGAAAGGCGGCACGGGCAGAGTGCCCCACCCCGTGACCCCATTTCAACCCTCGCCAACCTGCATTCTCCTGTTACATGAAAGACAAATAAACTTGTGTTAAGTCACCGAAACTTGAGGAGTTGTTTGTCGCAGCCACTAGCATTATCTTAACTAATATGGCTTATTTGGTGAAGTGACGTCAGTGCCGAGACAGGAAGGAGTTACCTGGTTAAAGAGCAGAGTGTGAGCCACAACATTCCAGGGAACTGTTCCTGGCCAGAAAGGAACAGGGTTCAGATAAGGAATTTTTTTTTTTTTTTTTTTTGAGACGGAGTCTAGCGCTAGCTCTGTTGCCCAGGCTGGAGTGCAATGGCGCCATCTTGGCTCACTGCAACCTCTGCCTCCCCAGTTCAAGCAATTCTCCTGCTTCAGCCTCCCGAGTAGTTGGTGTGACAGTCACCCAGCACCACGCCCTGCTAATTTTTTGTTGTATTTTTAGTAGAGACAGGGTTTTGCCATGTTGGTCAGGCTGGTCTCAAACTCCTGACCTCAAGTGATCCGCCTGCCTCAGCCTCCCAAAGTGCTGGGATTACAGGCATGAGCCACCAGCAGATAAGGATTTAAAAGAAGGCTGGTGTGTACAACTATCATGTTTCATAGACTGTGCTGGGCAACCCACTGAGCCAGTCCCCAGCATCTATACTGCAATGTGGCTCTTTATTCTCTACTTGTCTTTTGCCTGGGCAGTTATTCAGTGTGAGGGGTTACTTAATGGTTTTCAGTTATGCCTCATGTATGTCCAATCTGCCAGGCCCCGAGTGTGCAGGGTTCTCAGAGGGGCTGAGTAACTTATTCAAGGTCACAGAACTTATAAGTGGCAGAACTGGGACTTTAACTTAGGTCTGTTTGTCCAAAGTCGATGCATGTTATCATGGTATGTTAATAGGCAGCCTGCTATCAGCTGTAAATTTGGAGATTCGTGAATGTCTTGAGATACATCTACTGTGAATATACCCCCTCCCCATGCATGGATTCGCCATAATTGGAAGCAAAGCAAATCAACATCTTTACTGAATACCTGCTAATTGCAGGGGCTTGTGCTCAATGTGAGGGAGAAACAAAGAAACAGAAAGGCCAGAGACCCAAATTTTACCTCGAATTTGGCCACTAACTCCCTGAGTGACTTTCAGCAAAGCCCTACTCCTCTCTAGGCCTCAGTTTCCCCTTATATACTATGAGAGGTTTGGATGACATAATCTCTAAGGCCTCTTCAGGCCTGATACACCCAAGGCCTATAAGTAGAAGCCAGTTCCAGCTTTGACCATTCATGTCTCACTGCCCTGCTCCTCTGACACCACCTAATAACCCCCTGTACTTCACTGCTTGTTGCTTTGACCCCTCGTGCTTTGATTCCTATGGAATAACTGGAAGATAGATTGTGACTTTTGCTTAGCAATGGCTCCTATTTACTGTGATGGCCTCTCTGACATACATCCTGTCCTTCACCCATTGTTTCAGCAGGAAACGGGACTGGCCCCAGGCTTAGTCCCAGGAAGTGGGCTCTGATGAGTGTAAGCCATCAGGGGTCACTGGTCATGGTAATCCAAATCTAAGCCAACTACCACTTTCCACTTTCCCAAGCACAACAATTGAGTCCGTCAGCAAAGGACCTAAGGTGAGCCCGTTAGAGCTCTTGCTGATGGTGGAGGAAGAGGTCTCTCTCTTGAATGAGAACGAGGAAGCAGGTAGCCCTGGGAAGCCACTGGCTGGTGCTCATATCGCTACTGTTGGCAAAATAAAACTCAGAATAAAGGGAACAAATCCAATATGTGGAGGAAAGCAGAAGCAAGTGGAAAATCACATAGAAACTGAACCTGAGTCCCGATCAAACCTAACCTGAAGGCTGATCTACCTATGGACTCTTCAGTTACTTGTGCCAAAATTCCCTGTAATGGTTAAGCCATTTTTTTCTGTTCCTTACAACCAGTGGAATGCAAGCTCTGAGAAAGCAAGTGAACTGTCTGTCTTCCTTGCCCTGTGCCTAGAATAGCACCTCACATAGTAAGCGCCCAATAATATTTACTGAAAGAATGAATAAGCTGAAACATAATGGGCTCCAGGAACTTATCATGTCTAAAAGCAGGGACATGAATCTCTACAAAATCTCTATGAAATATTGTTCCTGCCCTCAAGATGCTCCCAGGGTAATCATCAATGTGTATGTGTAAGTCAGGGATTGGCAAACTATGGCCCATGAGCCAAATCCAGCCTGTTTTTATTGTAAATAAAGTTTTATTGGTACATGGTCATGCCCTTTGGATTGCCTATTGCCTATGGCTGCTCTTGAGCTACAAGGACAGAGTTGAGTAGTGCAACAGACCATATGGCCCACAAAGGCTTAGACTATATATTATCTGGCCATTTACAGAAGAAGTTTGCCAATGCCTTGTATAAGTCATTTTGAAGCTATCCCAGAGAATGGTGCTTTTCCCATCAGTCTGTGATAAATTGTTTAACGGCCACAAATGCCTCCCATCCCAGCAGGTAAGCTTCTTTGTAATGTGACTTTGTTACTCCACATCTTCAGAGGTGGCATCTATTTCTCAGGCCCCTTGCATCTGGACTGGCATTGTAACTTGCTTTGATCAAACGGATGTGGCAAAAGCATTACTGCAGGTGGGTCCCCGGGCCTGGGCTTCCAGAGGTGAAGCAGCTTCTGCCTTTGCCCTCTTGGAAGCCCATCAAGCCACATGAAGGAGTGGCACACCCCTCATCCTAGTGGAGGAAGGGCATTGAGGTGCCCCAGCTGACAGCCAGCACCAGCTACCAGACATGGCAGTGGGGTCATCTTGGACCTTCCAGCCAAGCTGGCCATCCAGTGGATGACAGCCGTCTGAGCAAGCCCAGGGAACGCCAACAAAGGAACCATACAACTGACCCCAAGAATTGTGAGAAATACAACTGACCCCAAGAATTGCTGTTGTTGGCTGGGTGTGGTGGCTCACGCCTATAATCCCAGCACTTAGGGAGGCTGAGGCAGGCAGATCATTTGAGATCAGGAGTTTGAGACCAGCCTGGCCAACATGGTGAAACCCCGTCTCTACTAAAAATACAAAAAAAAAAATTAGCCTGGACATGGTGGCTCACACCTGTAATCACAGCTACTTGGGAGGGTGAGGCAGGAGAATCACTTGAACTCGGGAGGCAGAGGTTGCAGTGAGTTGAGACCATGCCACTGCACTCCAGTCTAGGTGACAGAGTGAGACTCTGTCTCAAAAAACAAAACAAAAAAATGCTGTTACTTTAAAAAGCCACTGTGTTTGGGGGTGGCTTGTCACTAGCAACAGATTACTGGAACCCAGCCTCTTTCCCATCTGTCATCCCCCACTAAAGATCCCACCAGAGCCAAGGCTATGGCACGATTTAGAACTGCATGGGCGCCTGCAGTTTCTCTCAGATGAGAAAACAGAGGCCCGGGAGTGCCTCCCAAGGCTAGGGACAGAGCCAGAAGCCTCATCTCTCGCTACCCCGTGTGAGATTCTTTCCTGTGTCTCAGACTCCTTAGATTCTGAAGGAGTGGTCCCCTGGCGCTCCATTGTTCCCTGGACAAAGACCAACCAGGCCCAGCTGTGCCACTTAACAAAGATGTTGGTGACCTTCTAAAAGATGACAACAGCCCCACACCATGGACTCCCATTCTTTACTTTCCATCACAGACAGGGGAGCCCAGCTGTGTGATGACAGCTGTGCAAAGTTTCTTCCTACTAGAGGGACAAGCCTCCCAGGCCTTTGGTTGCCCACAGAGGCTCCCTGCTGCGGGGAGCAATACCAGGATGAAAATAGCACAGGGTCTGTCAGAAAAGTGTCCCGTTCTCCTGGGGGACTCCCTGGTCCTCGCCACTACCTGCAGGCTCTAAGCCACTTGAAACAGCTCAAGCAAAAGCCTTTCTGTCAAGGGAACGGGAGGTCAAGGTCCCAGGGTCAGCTTCCCAGCAAATCATGCCCTTCCAGGCCCACCCCCCACCAGCCCCAAGTCCTCAGCTTCCTTTCAGCCTTTCCTGGGTGCCAACTCCCTCGGACCACAGGGCCTTTGCACAGGCTGTTCCTCCATTTAAACTCTCTCTACTTTCTCTACCCAGGGAACTTTTTGAGATTCCCGGTCATTCATTTCTTCCGTAGAGAAGCATTCACTGACTCCCTGCCCAGAAGAGACAGCCCCATAAAACACTCTCACAGCCCCATGGAACTGGGTTTTTTTTTTTTTTGAGATGGAGTCTCACTCTGTCACCCAGGCTGGAGTCCAGTGGTGCAATCTCGGCTAACTGCAACCTCTGCCTCCTGGGTTTAAGCGATTCTTCTGCCTCAGCCTCCCAAGTAGCTGGGACTACAGGCCCGCACCACCACACCCAGCTAATTTTTGTATTTTCTGTAGAGATGGGGTTTCACCATATTGGCCAGGCTGGTCTCAAACTCCTGACCTTGTGATCCATCCACCTCAGCCTCCCAAAGTGCTGGAATTACAGGTGTGAGGCACCACACCCGGCCCACCCCATGGAACTTTCTATCAAGCTACTTATCTCTATTTGTAAGTGTCCATTCAGTATGTAATGAGAAATATCTATCTCCCCAGTGGACTGTAAGCTCCATGAGGGCAGGAACCACACCTGGTTTTGCTCTCTGATGGATGCCCACCACATAGTAGGTCCTCAATATAGTTTATTGACTGAAGAAGCAATTAATTCTTCCAGGAATAAGGTTATCTCATTTTGCTTAGAAATTCTTAAAGGTCTGAGGGAACCAACACAAGGCTGTGACAAGTGATGAGATGTAGCAGATAAGGGCCCTCAGCACAGTGCTACCATGTAGGGCATTAACAAATGAGACTCATTTGTTCTGCCATTTTTATTGTTAGGATAATGATGATGATGGTGGTGGTGATGATGATGGTGGTGGTGGTGATGTTAGTGGTAATGATTGTGATGGTGGTGACAGTGATAATAATGGTGAGTATGATGATGGTAATTTGATGATGATTATGATGATAATGGTGATGGTGATGATCATGGTGATGTTGATAGTGATTATGATGATGATGGTGATGGTGATAATGATGATGTTGATGGCAATGATGGTGATGTTGATGGTGATAATTATGGTGACGGTGACTATAATGATGGTGATGTTGATAATGATGATGGTGATAAGGATAGTGATATTAATGGTGATGATGATGATGATGATGGTGATTGTATTAGTCTATTCTCGCATTGTTATAAAGGAATACCTGAAACTGAGTAATTTATAGAGAAAAGAGGTTCTGTAGGCTGTACAAGAAGTATAATGGCTTCTGCTTCTCAGGAGGCCTCAGGAAACTTACATTTGTTGGTAAAAGGGCTTGGGGGGTGTCTGTATAAACTGGCCATAAAAATACAGGACAATAAGTTGTGGAAAGCCACAAGAGGCCTCTGAGGAGGAAAGCCTCCTAACTGCCGTCATGTTCCCATGCTCAGAGCGAAATTTGCAACTGGCCCCCTGGCTCCCACTCTTAACCTGTCTTTTTTCATTCCTTTGGGTACCCTATGGGTGGTGTTGAGGCTGGTCCCCAACATTCTGGTGCCCAACGTGGGGCCTGAAAGAATCCGGTGAAGGAACACTCGAGTATGTGAAATGGAGGAGTGAAGGACAAAGGACTCCCGAGGACGAAAAAGTTTTAAGCTCTGCAGGTAAGCAGGGCACTCGGAGAAAGCTAGGGACACAAATGGGACAAACTGAAAGTAAGTACACCATGTATTTGAGCTTGCTACAGCAGCTCTTGAAGTGTGGTGGGATAAAAGTTGATACAGAAAATCTTATGGATTTGTTTCATGCTGTGGAACAATTTTGCCCTTGGTTCCTGGAACAGGGAACTTTGGAATTAAAAGACTGGAAAAGTTGGAAAGGACCTTAAAAGAGAACATAGAAAGGAAAAGGATATCCTTTGCCTGTTTAGTCAGTTTGGTCACTGATGCAGGCAGCACTGGAGCCTTTTCAGACAGATGATGAGGCTGAGTCAGAGGAGGTGAGAGAGGAGTTTAATGATCAGGACTCTGAACCACCTCTACCAAGTACTAACAAAAAAGAGAGTCCGGCCGGGCACGGTGGCTCAAGCCTGTAATCCCAGCACTTTGGGAGGCCAAGACGGGCGGATCACGAGGTCAGGAGATCGAGACCATCCTGGCTAACACGGTGAAACCCCGTCTCTACTAAAAAATACAAAAAAAACTAGCCGGGCGAGGTGGCGGGCGCCTGTAGTCCCAGCTACTCTGGAGGCTGAGGCAGGAGAATGGCATAAACCCGGGAGGCGGAGCTTGCAGTGAGC
>NW_016814761.1:3095802-3099859 GCF_001698545.2 Rhinopithecus bieti | reverse complement strand
AAAAAAAAAAAAAAAAAAAGAGAGTCCGGAGGTGATTTCTGCCAATCGCCCGAGTCTCCCTAAACCTACTCAGAAAATTGTTCAGCCCAAGCTCCTTCAGAGGAATGTCTGCAACGGCCACCTCCTCCTCAGCCGAGTGAGTGCAGGGGGAGGGAATCTAAGACTTAGCTCGCTGCGCCCATTATTGCCCGACCTGCGTTCATTATGGAGAGGGGGCAATTCAGGCTCATCCTGCAGTTCACTATGGAGAACGGGCCATACAGGCTTCCATTCATCAGGCAAGAGAAAGTGGGGACTTGGAGACTTGGCAGTTTCCAGTGACTGTGATACCACCTCAGCAGGCTGGGGGCCATGCTCAGGCTCACTGGGAACCTTTTCCTTTTAAAATATTAAAAGATCTAAAACAAGCAATAGGGCAGTATGGACCTAACTAACCTTATGTTCAGACTTTATTACAGGCTGTGGCTTATGACAAATGTCTGTGCCCCTATGATTGGGAGACATTAGCTCAGTCTACTTTATCCCCTTCTCAATTTTCACAATTTAAGGCTTGTTGGACAGATGAGGCCACTAATCAGGTGCATAGAAATGCTAGATCTCAGCCTCCTGTTAACATTACCTCTGATCAATTGCTTAGAATAGTACAAGCCTGGGGTACAACAGAACAACAGATAGTGATGAAGGATGAAGCCATTGCATAAATCAGATCAGTGTGTATGAGGGCCTGGGAGAAGATTCGGGATCCTGGTGTTACATATCCCTCCTTTAATTCAGTCAGACAAGGCCCTAAGGAACCTTATCTGGACTTCATTCCCCACATGCATGATGCAGCTCAAAAGGTTATCCTGGATGCACACGCCCAAGAGACAATTGTCCAACTATTGGCTTTTGAGAATGCTAATTCTGAGTGCCAGCCAGCCATTAGACCTGTTAAAGGAAAAGCATCAAAAGACAAGGTATTAAGTGAATATATTAAAGCCTGTGATGGCATTGGAGGACATGTATACAAAACTAATCTCCTAGCCCAGGCAATGGCAGGTTTAAAAGTTTAGAAATAACACGAAAGTTCTCAGGGTCCTGTTAAAATTGTGGACAAATGGGACAAACTAAAAAACAATGTAAGAAGGGTCAAAACCACAAAAACACATCATAACTTTTCCTCTGCCCAAAGAGCTGAATTACAGGCAGTGATGACAGTATTAAAAGATTTTAATCAGCCAGTTACTATTCTTTCAGATTCAGCTTATGTTGTGCAAGCTACTCAGCATATTGAAACTGCCTTCCTTAAATATATTATGGGTGAACAGCTTTATCATTGTTCAACTCTTTACAAACAACTGTGCGTACTCAGGATTTTCCTTTCTATTTAACTCATATCTGAGCACATACCAATCTTCCAGGATGCTTGACTGAGACTAAATGAGCAAGCTGACGTGTTGCTTTCCCCCATACGTACTGATACCTAAAGTTTCCACTCATTAACACACCTTAGCACAGCAGGACTTAAAAACAAATATCAAATTATGTGAAAACAGGTCAAGGACATTGCACAACATTGTCCTCAGTGTCAGGTACGTCAGGCACTACAACTACCACATCAAGAAACTGGTGTAAACCCTTGAGGGTTGACACCTAACATGATCTGACAAATGGATATCACCCATGTTCCTGCATTTGGCAAACTTTCTATGTCCATGTGACCATAGATACATATTCTCATTTTATATGGGCTACTTGCCAAACCAGTGAGACTGCAGCACATATAAAAAGACACTTGCTTTCCTGTTTTGCTGTCGTAAGAACAACAATGGACCAGGCTACTGTAGTAAATCTTTCCAAACATTTTTAAAACAAAAGAGCATTAAACACAGTACAGGTATCCCCTATAATTCTCAAGGGCAAGCGATTGCTCAGCAAACCAATCAAACTTAAAAATGCAATTACATAAACAGAAAATAGAGGGAGATGAGGAATATTCCACCCCTCATATGCAATTACAATTGGCTCTTGTTACCTTAAAGTTTTTGAACATCTCTTGGAATCAGGTTACTACAGCAACTGAACAACATTTAACAGGACAGAAGGTAAATGTTCATGAGGCAAAACCTGTGTGGTGGAAGGACTTTAAAACAAAGACCTAGGAAAAAGGGAGAGTTATAACATGGGGAAGAGGGTTTGCTTTTATTTCCCCAAGAGAAAAACAGCTTCCAGTTTAGGTACCTACAAGACATCTTAAACTTTACCATGAGCAAAATTCCAATGAAGAGAAAAGGATTTTGGAACCAAGATCTCCACCTCCAAGCACACCTGATGGCTTGAATGAACATTTCAGCTGGCCAGATGAAGACCAACAAGGAGGGAGGTTCCAAGATGGCTGAATAGGAAGAGCTCTAGTCTGTAGCTCCCAGTGTGAGCATCGCAGAAGACGGTGATTTCTGCTTTTCCAACTGAGGTACCGGGTTCATCTCACTGGGACTTGTCAGACAGGGTGTGCAGCTCATGGAGCAGGACAGGGCATTGCCTCACCCAGAAAGTGCAAGGGGTCTGGGAATTCCCTTTCCTAGCAAAGAGAAGGTGTGACAGACTGTACCTGGAAAATCAGGATGCTCCCACCCTAATACTGCGCTTTTCCAATGGCCTTAGCAAATGCACACCAGGATATTATATCCCGCACCTGGCTCAGAGGGTCCCACGCCCACGGAGCCTTGCTCACTGCTAGCACAGCAGTCTGAGATTGAACTGCAAGGTGGCAGAGGCTGGGGGAGGGGCATCCACCATTGCTGAGGCTTGAGTAGGTAAACAAAGCGGCTGGCAACCTCGAACCTTGAGTGGAGCCCACCACAGCTCAAGGAAGACTGCCTGCCTCTGTAGACTCCACCTCTGGGGGCAGGGTATAGCTGAATAAAAGGCAGCAGAAACTTCTGCAGATTTAAACGTCCCTGTCTGACAGCTTTGAAGAGAATCGTGGTTCTCCCAACATGGAGTTTAAGATCTGAGAATGGACAGACTGCATCCTCAAGTGGGTCCCTGACCCCTGAGTAGCCTAACTGGGAGACACCTCCCAGTAGGGGCCAACTGACACTTCATACAGCCTGGTGCCCCTCTGAGACGAAGCTTCCAAAGGAATGATCAGGCAGCAACATCTGCCATTCTACAATATTTGCTGTTCTGCAGCCTCTGCTGGTGATACCCAGACAAACAGGGTCTGGAGTGGACCTCTAGCAAACTCCAACAGACCTGCAGGTGAGGGTCCTGACTGTTAGAAGGAAAACTAGCAAACAGAAAGGACATCCACACCAAAACCCCATCTGTACATCACCATCATCAAAGACAAAATGTAGATAAGACCACAAAGATGGGGAGAAACCAGAGCAGAAAAGCTAAAAATTCTAAAAATCAGAGCGCGTCTTCTCCTCCAAAGGAACACAGCTCCTTGCCAGCAATGGAACAAAGCTGGACAGAGAATGACTTTGACGAGTTGAGAGAAGAAGGCTTCAGATGATCAGCAATAACAAACTTCTCTGAGCTAAAGGAGGATGTTTGAACCCATTGCAAAGAAGCTAAAAACCTTGAAAAAAGATTAGATGAATGGCTAACTAGAATAAACAGTCTAGAGAAGTCCTTAAATGACCTGATGGAGCTGAAAACCACGGCACGAGAACTATGTGATGCATGCACAAGCTTCAGTAGCCAATTTGATCAAGTGGAAGAAAGGGTACAAGTGATTGAAGATCAAATGAATGAAATGAAGTGAGAAGAGAAGTTTAGAGAAAAAAAAGAATAAAAAGAAATGAACAAAGCCTCCAAGAAATATGGGACTATGTGAAAAGATGAAATCTACGTCTGTTTGGTGTACCTGAAAGTGACGGGGAGAATAGAACCAAGTTGGAAAACACTCCTTAGCATATTATCCAGGAGAACTTCCCCAACCTAGCAAGGCAGGCCAACATTCAAATTCAGGAAATACGGAGAACATCACTAAGACACTCCTCAAGAAAAGCAACTCCAAGACACATAATTGTCAGATTCACCAAAGTTGAAACGAAGGAAAAAATGT
>NW_016814761.1:3052228-3094012 GCF_001698545.2 Rhinopithecus bieti | reverse complement strand
ATAGGCATGGGCAAGGACTTCATGACTAACACACCAAAAGCAATGGCAACAAAAGCCAAAATTGACAAATAGGATCTAATTAAACTAAAGAGCTTTTGCACAGCAAAAGAAACTACCATCAGAATAAACAGGCAATCTACAGAATGGGAGAAAATGTTTACAATCTACCCATCTGTCAAAGGGCTAATATTCAGAATCTACAAAGAACTTAAACAAATTTACAAGAAAAAATGAAACAACCCCATCAAAAAGTGGACAAAGGATATCAACAGACACTTCTCAAAAGAAGACATTTATGCAGCCAACACATGAAAAAATGCTCAACATCACTGGCCATCAGAGAAATGCAAATCAAAACCACAATGAGATACCATCTCCCACCAGTTAGAATGGTGATCATTAAAAAGTCAGGAAACAACAGGTGCTGCACAGGATGTGGAGAAATAGGAAAGCTTTTACACTGTTGGTGGGACTGTAAACTAGTTCAACCACTGTGGAATACAGTATGGTGATTCCTCAAGGATCTAGAACTAGAAATACCATTTGACCCAGCCATCCCATTACTGGGCATATACCCAAAGGATTATAAATCATGCTGCTATAAAGACACATGCACACGTATGTTTATAGAGGCACAATAAACAAAGACTTGGCAAAGACTTGGAACCAACCCAATTGTCCATCAGTTACAGATTGGATTAAGAAAATGTGGCACATATACACCATGGAATACTACACAGCCATAAAAAGGATGAGTTCATGTCCTTTGTAGGGACATGGATGAAGCTAGAAACCATCATTCTGAGCAAACTACCACAAGGACAGAACCAATACTGCATGTTCTCACTCATAGGTGGGAATTGAACAATGAGAACACTTGGACACAGGGTAGGGAAAATCACACACCAGGGCCTGTCATGGGGTAGGGGGAGTGGGGAGGGATAGCATTAGGAGATATACCTAATGTAAATGATGAGTTAATGGGTGCAGCACACCAACATGGCACATGTATACATATGTAACAAACCTGCACGTTGTGCACATGTACCCTAGAACTTAAAGTATAATAATTTATTTTAAAAAAGACCAACAAAACCCATCAAGCAAGCCCACCGATTTGAGGATAGATCAAGAGGCTGACCCAGCTTGCAGAAAAAAACCTAAAGGCACAAAAAAACCACTAACCTCAAGTAACCTGATAGTGATTATAACTGTGGTAATTACTATGGCAATAAGTCTCCCTGTGGGTACAGCAGACCAAAATTATACCTATTAGGCATATGTCCCATTTCCACCTTTAATTAGGCCTGTCACATAGTTGGAACCCCCAGTTAAGGTTTATGTTAATGATAGTGTTTGGATGCCTCAGTCTACAGATATTCGTGGGCCCTGTCACCCAGACAAGGAAGGAATGTTAATAAATGTGTCCACAGGTTATCACTTCCCCTCTCTTTGCATAGGGATGGCTATCGGTTGCTTAAAAGGCTACCGACAACATTGGCTAGTTAAAATTCCAGGTCATAATCAAAGATCAGTATCCTATCATTTATTTTGTGGATGGAGCCTGAATCATTCACAAAGTTCGGTTCAATTAAAACACTTCAAGCCCAGAAAAGAGAGGTGTCAAAAGCCACAACAATGGTCAAAGAATTTAGAAATATTGATTTGGAAAAATCGCATCTCTGATCACGCTGTGGTACTACAAAATAATTCCTATGGAATCGTCATTGATGGGTCCCCTAAGGGGACCGTTTGCAGCTAATTGTACCAATCAGAATAATAGACCCAAGACAGGACTAAAACAGAAACTATACTGTCAAAAAGATGACACTATTTACACTAAAAAACATGCCCCGTTTCCCATAATTTGGACTGATTTTGGTATGGCTGGCCCACATCCGAAAATGATTAATGCAATAATAGACCCTGAACATCCCAAATTCTGGACGTTAATGATGGCCCAATCTCATATTCAGGTTTAGGAAGAAAACTATTATCTCAAAAAAAGTGAGAGACGTCAATTTGTGTACCAGTTTTCTTCCAACCAAACGGTGCCCATTCAAAGTTGTGTCAAGCCTCCTTTTATGTTGATGGTTGGAAGTATTGATATTCGACCTAATTCTCAAACTATTACTTGTCAAAACTGTCGCCTTTTCACCTGTATTGATTCCATGTTTGGTGTAAAAACATCTGTGTTGCTAGAGAAGGAGTTTGGATACCGGTTTCCCTCAATAGACTTTAAGAAGCCTCTCCTTCCATTCATATCATCACAGAAATGTTAAAAGGATGTTTACCAGAACAAAAAAAATTATTTTTACCCTTATTGCAGTCACAGCTACTGCTGCGGCTGCTAGAATTGCTTTACACTCCTCTGTTCAAACTGCAAAATATGTAAATAATTGACAAAATAATTCCTCAAAATTGTAGAATTCTCAGACCCGGATAGACCAACAATTGGCAAATCAAACAAATGATCTTAGACTGTTATTTAGATAGGAGATCGTATAATGAGCTTAGAGCATCGTTTGCAAATGCAATGTAATTGGAATACTTCTGATTTCTGCATAACTCCCCGTTTGTATAATGCTACTAAACATCATTAGAAAAAAAGTTAGACATCATCTGGAAGGAAAGAATAAAAATTTAACATTAAATATAGCCAAATTTAAGGAACAGGTTTTTAAAGCATCTCAGGCTCATTTAACTCTCCTGCCTAGGACTAACACTCTCACTGGAGCTGCTGATGGACTTTCAAAGGTAAATCCTCTTAAATGAATTAAGACCATTGGAGGATCAACTATTCCAAATTGTGCTTTAATGTGTATCTGTTTACACTGTTTGCTTTTAGTCTACAGATGTGAAAGACGCCTCTGAAAAAAAAAAAAAAAAAAAAAAAAGACACCACGAAAAAGCCATAATAGCAATGGCAGATTTAAAAAAGAAAAAAGGGGGGTATGTTGGGAAAAGGGCTTCTGCGGTACCTGTATAAACTGGCCATAAAAATATAGGACAATAAATTGTGGAAAGCCACAAGAGGCCTCTGAGGAGGAAAGCCTCCTAACTGCCGTCATGTTCCCATGCTCAGAGCAAGACCCACTCTCTTATTTGTAAACACTGTGTTCAAGGAGAAAGACACTCCTTTGAAGCACGGGAAAGTGGAGAGACATGCAGGCTCCTAGTTAAGCCCACTCCCACTAGCTACTCTCCGATAAGTTAAAGATATACTGTTTGAGCATAAAGGAGATTCATTTAAACTGCTATTGCTATAAATTACGCCTACGACGCACTGCCATCCTTTCACTGTTCCACCCTGAACATCTGCTTCTTAGATCTAAGTGATTGTACTCAATAAATAGTGTGCAGACTAGAGCTCCGAGCCTTTTGCAGCCTCCATTTTGTAACTGGCCCCCTGGCTCCCACCTTTATGAACTCTTAACCTGTCTTTTCTCATTTCTTTTTGCCACCGGACTTCAGGTACCCTACAGGTGGTGTTGAGGCTGGTCCCCAACACACAATCATGGTGGAAGGTGAAGGGGAAGCAGTCATGTCTTACCTGGCTGGAGCAGAAGGAATAGAGGGAGGGGGAAGATGCTACACACTTTTAAACAACCACATCTCATGAGAACTCTGTCAGGAAAACAGCACTAGGGGAATGGTACTAAACCATTAGAAACCGACCCCATGATCCAATCACCTCCCATCAGGCCCCACCTCCAGCACTGGGGATTACATTTCAATGTGATATTTGGGTAGGGACACAGATAAAACCATATTAATGATATTCATGGTGATGGTGATGATGATGGTGATGGTGATGGCGATGGTGATGATGATGGTAATATTGATGGTGATGATGGTGATGGTGACGATGATGGTAATATTGATGATGATACTCATAGTGATTATGATGATGATGATGGTGACTTCTAAGCTAAAAGGGACAAGTTTATATCAAGAAAAAAAAGATATCACTGAGAGGCTGGGCCCTGTTCCCTCCACTCACCTCTACCCTAACAACCCTCCATCATGAAAGTTAAAATCTGTCAAGTAGGGACAGTAATCCCATCAAAGTGCTTGGAGCCCTGGCCGGGTCACATGCTACACCCCAGTGGGAGTAAGTGCCTTGAGCTCCTGGGACAGCATCTGCTTCCTCCATGGCCGGGGAAAGGAGAAAAGGAGGGATCCAATATTTATGGCTCCTGGGCAAGGCCTCCTGCAAAGGCTTTACATATTTCATTTCATTTCCTTTTCTTCTGGTCTACAACCTTGGGAGGACAGTCTATTTTATGGAAGATGAAGCTGGGCTCAGAGAAGTGATGGGACTGGCCAAGATCACATAGCCCCTAAGTGCAGGGGTCATCACTCAAGCCCTGGTCTTGCTGATGCTTTCTACCACATTGTGCCAATGGGTGAAGACCATAAAATCAATTACCTTTCCCCAAATGTCTGAACTGCCCTCCAAGTCCAAGTCCTACCAACACTCCAGCTTCAAACCTCAACTGAGAGCAACTTCACCTGGAAGCCTGCCTGGCTTTTTCTGCTTGGCTCTGGCCCTATAGTCTTTACTTTTCTGCTACAGGTACAGACCTGCAGGGACTTGGAGGAGCCCTGTCCTAGCCGGGCCAGGATTCAAAATGGGTCACAAAAGGGATCGTCTCCGAAACCTGGCCCTTCCTGGGAAACACGCCTTATGCCACCACAGGAATGGCTGTGGGCCAAACCTCCCAGGGAATCGACGCTAATTTTCAGTTGTTTAGAAGGTAACTCCTCAGTGATTCACTGTTTGGGCTCTCATAACCCAGGCCAGGAGAGCCAGGGGCTGCTAGGAGATCAAAAGGAAATGGTGAACAAAGGTCTCCCTTCTCAGGAGACAATGACTCACAGCTGCTAGGTGATCCTGGGCAGGTGGACTCACCTCTCTGACCCTCTCCCTCAAAGTCTTCTCTGAAGCAGGGTGAGAAGGATCCAGCATGAAGAGTCCCAGGAGGAGTTATTAGCAGGAAATGAGTGGGAGGGGCAGGAGACAAGGGTTTCCTGGGCTTTACTCTTATTGATTGATTGATTGATTGATTGATTTTTCTGAGACTCAGTCTCACTCTATCGCCCAGGCTGGAGTGCAGTGGCATAATCTCAGCTCACTGCAACCTCCTCCTCCCAGGTTCAAGCAATTCTCCTGCTTCAGCCTCCTAAGTAGCTGGGATTACAGGTGCCTGTCCGGAGCCATGAGGCCTGGAATTTATGCCCGACCTCTGTTGCTTGGAATCTCCGCAAAGCGGAGACAAGGAGGGACCATTCCCGGGTTCTTTAATTTACAAACCCTTCCGCGCGCGCCAAGCTTTTCCCACGCGCGCGCCTAAGTTTCTCACGCGCGCGCCAAAACTGTTCCCGGCGCGCGCAACCTTTCCGCGCTGCGCCAACCTTATCCGGCGCCGGGGCACATTTCCCGCCCAGGAGATATGCCAGCCCGGGCGCAGGCGCGATCCCGCGCTCGGGAAACGTACAAACCCCGGCGCATGCGCGATTGTAATTGAGACACCCAGGCCCCCCATCACCCGCCCTGGCCCACCTCTTCCCCTGCCAGCCGTATATAAGGCATGACCATACACTCAATAACGAGACTTGATCAGGCCATTTGTCTTGTTCCATTTTCTGTGATGTTTTCTTTGTCTCCTCCATTCCCACTTCCCCTTCCAGGGCCCGTTCGACTGTCCTGCAGGTCGGGAGGTGCCTGCCACCACACCTGGCTAATTTTTGTATTTTCAGTAGAGATGGGTTTTCGCCATGTTAGCCAGGCTGGTCTCGAACTCCTGACCTCAAGTGGTCCACCTGCCCTGGCCTCCTAAAGTGCTGTGATAACAGGCGTGAACCACCGTGCCCGGCCAACAGAAGGTTTTTAACACGAGTATTAACGCCCAGCCCTCCTCTCCTTACTCCAAGGTGAAACTTCCCTGGGCCTCTATCCTCCGGCTGGTTGGGGTCAGGGAATTTGCGTCGGGATTCCTTCCAGCCTGTAGGGTGAGACCCAGACTCACTGGGTTTAGTCTCCTCTCCTGGAAGGGAGGCTGGCACCAGGCCCTAGACCAGCTCCTGAAGCCAGGAGCCTGCTGGTTAGGCCCAGGGCTGCAGCACCCCGGTTGTCATGGGCCCTGGGCACATTGGCCTTTGTGGGCTCTTCCTCCATATAAAAAAAAAAATTAAAATTAAATGTTATGACTGTGTTGGTTTGAAGACAAATGTAATCCAGGTGTGATGATACTTGTTTTTCTCCTACTTTAATAAGAAATTAACACATTCTGTTGGGACCACTAAAAGTAGCATGGGTGCTAGGCACCGCCTCCACTTCGTGCTGGATGAATTGGCCCAGGTGAAGCTCGTTGGGTTGCCTGGGTTTAAATTCTAGCTCATCACTTACACATGTGCCTCAGTTTCCTCCTCTGTAAGATGGGGCTGTGGTCCTGCTTGAAAGGGGCTCGGCATGGTGCCAGGTGCATAGCCAGTACTTGGTGAGGGCTGGCTGCCTGGTTGCGTGTTTTCCATCCTCCTGTGCGGGAGGCAAGAGGGACACCTTCTATCCCCATAATACAAGCAGGAAAACCGAGGTTCCAAGCAAGGGAAAGGATCTGCCCAAGGCCGCCTAGTATGCAGTGGAACCAAGACTCCAAGGCCCTGAACGGTGACGGAGGTGCACGGTCAGTGATCCCAGTCACAGACCAGAGCAGGAGGGTCGGGGAGGGGAAGCACCAGGCCAGGCCGGGGGTCTCCTGCCTCCGGTTCTGCCTGGGTGGAAACTTGGAAACAGGACGGACTTGGCCCTGGGCACTTCCAGGCTGTGAGAACTGAAGTTTTTCAGTCTCTCTGAGTCTCAGTCAAATGGGGATGAGGAAAAGATATCAAGAATGTCAAGCACCCGGCACAGCCCGCACCTTGCAGCTTGGTCAATGGATGATTTCTTGGAAAGGGTGGGCTACGGGAAGGGTGTGAGTATAAAGAGCCACGAGATTGCCCGCCATACCCTACACTGCCTGGAAGCAGAGCCCACAGGCCCCAGCTAGCCCCTCCCCGGGGACTTGGCCAAAGTGTCAGACCTGGAAGAATCGTTGCATCACTGGGCACTCACGGGTTAATGACAGGGAGTGGACAGGACCTGGGTATTTAACTAATTAGGAGGCGCCCTGAGATCAGAGGTGCCCCCGTTGCTTTCTTCTGCTGCCTTTTGTGCTCCTTGTGCACCTCCCTTCCCAGCAACCTGGGATGAAACCTCCCCACGTGCTGGTGTTCCTTTGCCTCCTGGGTAAGTGATCTTTGTGAGCTTCAGCCTTCTTCTGCCCCATCTGGCAACCCCAAGCTCCCTAGATGCCCCTGAGCCTGGCCCTACCGAGGGCATGGTGGATGCCAAACACTGCAGGCTGCCCCCTTCCTGCCACCAGGGTGACCCCGAGGCCAGTTTTGCCTGAGCCAGCAGTGGCTGGAGCAGAAGGGAGGAGAATGCAGGCTGGGAGGGGTGAGGGACATGGGCCAGGGGCTGGAGCATCCTGGACAGCACACCCTGGGCTCCTTCTCCTACCCTAGCTTCCATGTTTGGCTCCAACCTGCCGAGGTGAGCAGGATTCAGCCACATGGCTGAGTCAGGAGCACCGGGAGGAATTCAGGGAGGTCAGCTGAGGTGGACAGGAGATAGGTCCAGTGCCATCTGATGAGACTTGGGGGGACAGAGTGTTCCTGGATGAGATAAGGGCCGACACCTAGGGAGGACCGGTGGCTGGTGAGGAGCCCCTGGAAGGGGTGAACAAGTGATAGTGTTGTAGATAGAAGATAATGGTGGGAGTGGACATTGGAGGGGCCGACACACTGGAGGTGAAGACCAGGGGGATAAAGGTGCAAAGGACGTCACTGGCAATATTACTTATTACCATGCTTGTTGTTGAGAGTGGGTTGCTTTGGGGAGGTGAGCTTAACTGGACAACTGGAGAGATGCCTGTGATCAGATTTGAGGGGACATCGGGGAAGTTGGCTGCAGAGGGTGGGGCCCTCCCTCTCCACAGTGGCCCTGGTCACAGGGAACCTGGTCCAGTTCGGGGTGATGATCGAGAAGATGACAGGCAAGTCTGCCCTGCAGTACAACGACTATGGCTGTTACTGCGGCGTCGGCGGCTCCCACTGGCCAGTGGACGAGACTGACTGGTAAGGAGGCAGCCTGCAGGGGGACCTCCATGGGGATGGAAGAGCTGGGGGATCCTGGGAGGATCCTGGGAGAAGGGGGGGCGCCTGGAAAATTCAGGCTGATTTCTCCTCTGGGCCGCTTTGGGCTCTGGGGCCCCAAGCAGCCCCTGGTCCAACCCACCCTGGCCCACAGGTCCCCCCAGGTCGACCATGACCCTTACAGGTGCTGCCACGCCCACGACTGCTGCTACGGACGTCTGGAGAAGCTGGGCTGTGATCCCAAACTGGAAAAGTATCTTTTCTCTGTCAGCAAACGTGGCATTTTCTGCGGTAGGTGGACGGCCCTGAAGTGACACAGACACCCTGTGATGAGGTGGGTGGAGGCAGCTTAAGACAGGAAGCCCCTCCTTATGGTGACCTTGGGCCTTATCAGAGCCAGACCCCGGGCTGGACGCATGGGGTTTCCCATCACCATGTAACAGTGGAGACCCAGATGTTCACCGGGTACCCAGGCTAGAGAAGCCCATACCCCATCAGTGCAGCCCTCAGCCCCAGGTATCTCCCAGCTCCAGCCTCTGGAAAGAGGAGCGGAGGGGCTGAGCTGAGCCAGGGCCCAGAGGAGCTGGACTCAGGCACCCTCCCAGGGCCTCAGCAGGAGCTAAAGGTGAAGTCCCTAAGACAGAACGAGCTGGGGCTTTGGGGACAGCAGACGTGGTTTCCAAAGGCTGACTCCTCACTGGGACTGTCAGGCTGGACCCATTTGCTCAGCTTTGCCATGTCCAATGCCCACTTGGACAAATTAGCTTTCCTTTAGTCCCAGGCCCAGGCAAGCAGCCTAAACCAAGTGAGAGTGTGCAGAGACCCCACACGGGAGAGCCAAGCTTTCTCCCTGCCACAAAGCCAGGAGCAGCCTGAAAGAAGGGCAGGGCCTGGTGGGCAGATGGTTCAGCGTGGAAGGATTCGGGAGGTCGTAGAAGACTCAGTTCAGGTCTCTAAATTCTGTCCTGGGGGCGGGGCAGAGCTGGCTCCATTTCCTCTGCAATCATCAACTCGGCAGGGCAATGTGCCAGGTACTGAGTCCCTGTCGCTGGAAGTCCATGAAAGGCAGGAGCAGCCACCTGCCAGGATCAGGGCTGGGAGAAAGAGTTAGAGGAGGAGGCAGGTAGGTGGAGACACAAGCTCTGGATTCTACTCAGGGCGTCACCTTTCACCTGCCTGTGACTTTGGACAAGTGATATAATCCCTGGAAAGCCCCTGTTTCGTAATCTATAAAAGGGAGAGGCTTATAGCTACTTTCCCAGCTCAGTCCACCTCCTGCAAAGAGCCCCCAAAAAGAGGCTGACGGGCTCAGTGTTAAGTCCCTTCCAACCCTGAGTGTTGCTGACATAGCAGGCGTGGGCAGAGCCCTGACGGCAGAGGAAGGCTCACCTTCACGGGGGGAAATTAGGCACCTGGTCTGAGCTGTGAGATACAGTCATGGGGACAAAAGGGAGCCGGAGCCACTGCAGGCAGAGGTGACAGAGGCAGCTGCAGTGGAGAGAGGAGGAGCCTTCTGTGCCCCTACAGAGCTGATGCCAGCTGGCTCTTGGGAGCGCAGGTCAGGGTAGAAGTCTGACTCCCAGGCTGGGCATGGGCAGAAAACTGGGCTCTATCCACTCTGATGAGGACAGGCAGAGGGCCCTAAGCAGACCCCAGCTTTGGTCCCGGTGGCTTCCAGCCTGGGCCCACGCCACTCCGGGGCACATGTAGCCATCAGAGTGAGTTGCTGTCATTTTCGTAGCTGTCCTCTCTGCTTGATGGCCACAATCCGCCATCAGCAATGCATCACACAGGGGTGCAGGGGTTGCCTAGAAATCCCCCTGGCTGGGGGCAGTGAGAGCGAGCCAAGTGGTGTCTCTAAGGCAGGAGAGAGCTAAGGGCAGTCAGCGTGGGCTTGAGAGCAGGGAGGGACAGTGAGGGCAAGCTTCCAGCTTCCCTGGTGTCCCGAGCCACAGTGCACCCCGCCCTTGTCACTTGTCTCACCCATCCCTGAAACAACGCCAGAGCTTGGGCTTCCATCAGAATGGAGTTGGTCCAGGTCAAGAACATGGACCCAGGAGCAGCCAAGAGCTGTCCCACACATATCCTGAGCTTCTGTGGTCCCTGACTCACTTTGTCCCATCCAGCCGGCAGGACCACCTGCCAGCAGCTGACCTGCGAGTGTGACAAGAGAGCCGCCCTCTGCTTTCGTCGCAACCTGGGCACCTACAACCGCGAATATGCCCATTACCCCAACAGGCTGTGTACCGGACCCACCCCGCCCTGCTGAGGCTGTGCTCGGCCTCCTCCCTGTCCCTCGAGGTCCTGGGGAATATTGGCACCAAAGGCCCTCCCTCTGGAAAATTCCTTTCCTGCAAACCCATTCCTGCTTGAGAGCTCAGAGATATGTCCTGGACCATCACTAGCCTCCCAGGCTACCCTACCCCTTCTCTGTAGAAAGAACCCTGCCCCAGGAGCCGTGGATCCTTCAGCACCCGGAAGACTGTCACCAACTTCTGGGACCTCAGCTCCCTCTTCTGAATAAGTGAATAACGTTTTCCCATAATTCTAATATTCTCTGAGTCTCAAATTCTATCAGTCATTCTAGGGTTTAATTCACTAAAGTTTCATTCATTCATTATTTTTCTGATCACCTACCTTGTGCTGACAACGTGCTAAGCATTGGAATAATTTGGGAACAAGTCTGACATGGGCGGCCCTGCTGGCAATTCCAGCATTAAATTCTTTTAATTTTCCATGACAGTAAGTTTCTGTGACTCTTTTTTGTTTTTGAGATGGAGTCTCGCTCTGTCACCCAGGCTGGAGTACAGTGGCGCAATCTCAGCTCACTGCAAGCTCCGCCTCCCAGGTTCACACTATTCTCCTGCCTCAGCCTCCCGAGTAGCTGGGACTACAGGTACCCGCCACCATGCCCGGCTAATTTTTTTGTGTTCTTAGTAGAGATGGGGTTTCACTGTGTTAGCCAGGATGTCTCGATCTCCTAACCTCATGCCGCCTGCCTCGGCCTCCCAAAGTGCTGGGATTACAGGCGTGAGCCACTGCGCCCGGCCCTATGACTCTTTCTAACATTCTACAATCTTATCCAAAATAATGCAATCTCTGGAAGGAATATTTCTGGCCATATGGCTTAATGTGAAAAGCATGAAAAATACCAACCTAAAAATATTGTCCCCACTGTGTCATCAGGCCTCAAATCCCCCCCACTGGCAAAGATTGATTAAGAGTGAGAAGCAGCTCTAGATGGTCTTATCCACACCCCTTCTTTGATAGGCCCCTGGGGGCCAGAGAGGGGATGTTCTACCCGAGGGGGTGTCCCCAATCCCTGGCCCTTCATTTCTTCATGAAGTTGTCATCAGCCACCTACGCTCTGGTATGGCCATGTTAACCAGGCCTGCTGGTTGTCATCTTGGAAAGACCAGAGTGCCCAGGGCAGTTCAGCTGTGAGGACACAGGAAGAGGAGGAGGAAAGGGTTCAGCATCGACGGCCGACTCCAAGCTTCCAATTCTGAAGCCATGAAGAATGTAATGCACTCAAGGATTCCCACCAGGAGGAATGCAGCCTATTCTGGAAGCAATCTATTTCAGCAGATGTTACTTCTAAAGATAGAATTATCTATTATATGCTGATGAAATCTTACAGGACCAGGAATTCACCTGCTCAATGACAGAGCACCTGCCAATGCATTTCACAGGGCAAAGCTCACAGTGGACACTCAACAAATGTCTATTCCCTTTACCCTTCCCAGGGCCTGTGCACAGCATTCAAGACCTTGAGGGCAGGGAGGAAAGCAAAGAAAATCAAAGGGATGGCCTGTCACAGTGGCTCACGCCTGTAATCCCAGCACTTTGGGAGGCCAAGGTGAGCGGATCACCTGAGGTCGGGAGTTTGAGACCAGCCTGACCAACATGGAGAAACCCAGTCTTTACTAAATACAAAATTAGCCGGGCATGGTGGCATACGTCTGTAATCCCACCTACTCAGGAGGCTGAGGCAGGAGAATCGTTGAACTTGGGAGGCGGAGGTTGCAGTGAGCCAAGATCGTGCCATTGCACTCCAGCCTGGGCAACAAGAGTGAAACTCCATCTCAAAAAAAAAAAAGAAAAAAAATCAAAGGGATGTATCGCTGTGACCTTTAAAAGGTGAACAAGCTCTGTGCTAGCAATAGGAAGGAGAAGAGAAGACAGGCATGTGTACTTTGCTGTTGTAACTGACTTAAATCCTCGCCCAGTATCACCAGAAGACCATGTCTTAAAGCAAAAACAGCCTGTGTGGGGGAAGAGTGCAAACCTCGTTTGTAGGAAAAGTGGTTCTGAGGCGCCCTCTGGTGTCCATTTCATTCAGGCCACTAGGGAGAAACCTGCGCCTGGCTTAAACCTTGATTTCTTTTCTTCAGGTGGGCAAAGTGTGCTTCTGAGCTAGTGAAATTGGTCCCCTCGCATTTTCATAAATAAATATACTGAGAAAATGCCAAAGAAGGCCACACAACCATCTGAGGATGACGGCCACTGCAGAAACAGGAAACACAGGGAGGAGCTGATACGGGCAGATTAGAGAGGTGACACCCTGGGCATGATGGATTTAAGGCACCAATGGGACACCTACCTGATGATCTTACAGTTGTATGACTGTCCGACAAAACAAACATTGAAACTTAGGAGCAAGACTCCAGCGCAGCCTGCTGTGACCCCTGCCCCCACCCACTCAAACCAGGCTGTGAGTCTTTTGGCCACAGACCAGCCTTTACCCCTTTGCTTTCCCAGGGCTCAATAAATGTTTGATGATGGCATCAAGGGGCCTGCCTAAATCCTGTTTGCCTATGTGTGCGTATCTAGAGAACAATCACTTGATCCCCAGCAGCAGACTTGCAAAAGGGACTGAAAAAAGGAAAGAACCCTGAACTTGAACTCAGAGGTTCCAGGTAGAGCACTTTGTTCTGCCACTTAGCAGCAGTGGCTCTGCTTAGACCTTTGCTACTCAGCATGGTCCATGGGCAGTGGCAGCTGCAAAAGCAGCAGGGATCCTGTTCGAAATGCAAAATCTTGAACCTGACCCCAGACCTGCTGAAATCAGAATCTGTAAGTTAACAAGCCCCCCGATGATTCGTGTGCACATTAAAATCTAAGTGCCGATAAATGGTCACAGCCTCAGTCTCTGCATTTGTCAAATGGAAGTATGACATTTCCCCAGCAGGTTGGTTGTGGCAAAGTTTGAGTTAGCATGCATGAAAATGCACAAATAATGGCTAGCACTGAAAAATCACTCGTGTTCTATGAATGAATGAATGGATAGTCCTAACAATAGCTAACATTTGCTGAGCACTTGGCATTTGCCAGGCACTATTATAAGTGCTTTATGTGTGCTAATTCATTGGATGAGTAAACTAGGCAACGGGACTGTCAAAGCTGGGGAGAGGACATTCTCACCTAAATGTTTTGTAGTTTGCCTCTCCAATTTTGATGACAGGATTTGGATTGGTTTTGCTTTTATTCCTATTTAGCACCTAACAAAAGCTATGCATGAAGTGCAAAGGTAAATACCTTGCTCAATAAGTGGCCAGAAATCACAGTCGAATTCCCAAGTTCAATGAAGAGTCTGATTGGGATTTCATGGACATGCGTCTGCTTCACTGGGGTTCTTTGCATTGTCACCACCAGAGAACTGAATACTAAAGTTAATTCTTTCCTTCAATAAGTTTTGTACAAATTGTGCTTCTGGTCTTTTGCTGGATGCTGGAGATAGACACGAATCAGACAGAGTCAACCAGCAGACAGAAAACAGCAACTATTCTACACTAGCAAGTAATGTGACACCCCTAAGAAGAAAGTATCAGGATTAATGGTTCTTAAACCCTCCGTCCTTCATCACGTCTCCATCCTGTCCACCGATGCCAGCTGCATTTTCCCAGAGCCTGATTTTCATGTCTCTCCTCTGCTCCTGAACCATCAGTGGTTCCCCATTGTCCACCAGCCCCTGGTATTCAAGGCTTGGTGGTATCTGCTTTTCCAGCCTCTTTTATGCAGCCCTATCTATTTACTAAGCTCCTCTGCTGTCCTGCCTTCATACCCTTGTGCAATAGCTTCTCTCAACCTAAAAGCCTCCCTTGCTCACAGGCTCATCACCATGCTAAAATCCATGGGCTTAAAGTGAATCCCAAATGTCACCTTTTCCTTTATTTTTAGAGACAGCGTCTCACTCTTGCCCAGGTTGGATTGCAGTGGCACGATCATAGTTCGCTGCAGCCTTAACCTCCTGGGCTCAAGCAAGCCTCCCACCTTAGCCTCCCACGTAGCTGGGAAAACAGCTGTGTGCCATCAATTCTGGCCAACTTATTTTTGGTAGAGACTGGGTCTCGCTATGCTGCCCAGGCTGGTCTCAAACTCCTGGCCTCAAGCGATCCTCCTGCCTCAGCCTCCCAAACTGTTAGGATTACAAGTATAAGCCACCCTGCCCAGTCCCAAATGTCACCTTTTCCATGATGCAGTTTCAATTGGAGCAGATTTCACCCTCCTTGAACTGCCAAGCTGTGTTTATACCTTTCCTAGAACTGCTTACCTCGTTATTTGGGTCCTTGCATGGTGGCGGCAGACTGCTCCGGGTTCAAATCCTGTCTCTGCTACTAAGCTGTGATCTTGGGCCCATTATTTATTCCTGAATAGAACCATCAGCCTCACAGGGTGGTTTTCAAGTTCAAATGAGACGATGTATCCAGAGTGCCCGGGGCACGCTAGCTGCTCCATCTTTGCTTGGCCACCTTCTGTATTTTTGCTCTCCAATTGCAGTTGTCACATAATAGATGCCAAACAGGTACCTGTTCAATTGAATTCTACGCTAATGTCCCCCAGAGGCAGAGGTAGATGGTGCAGCATTTTTCCAGGCAGGAGCTACCTGTAACATTCCCAGGTCAGAATGCACACGCAGGCCGGCTCCAGACACTAAAAAGCAGTCAGGCAGATCTTTGTTATTCTGGGGTTTTGAGACAGGGTCTCACCCTGTCACCCAGGCTGGAGTGTGGTGGTGTGATATTGCTCACTGCAGCCTGAGACTCCTGAGCTCAAGTGATCCTCCTGCCTCAGCCTCCTGAGTAGGTGGGACTACAGAAAGGCACCCAGCACCAGACCCCAGTAATTTTGTGTGTGCATGCATAGAGATAGGATCTTGCTAGGCTGACCAGGCTGGTCTTGAACTCCTGGGTGTGAGCAAGCCTCCTGCCCCAGCCTCCCAAAGTTCAGGGATTACAGATGTGAGCCACCGCACCCAGGCCTCATCTTGAGAATCCATTCAGCAAGCACAGCATTACTCTTCCAGTAGTGAAAGGCACATGAGAGGTGTTTGAAGAAGTTCCCAGTCTTTCTCCAAACTAATTGTGCATCCATAATAAGCGCCATCCTAAACACCGGAGCATCCCACTCCTAGGTTTCGCTTGCACTGGCCATTCAGTCCAAAATGCCTTCACTCCCATTTCTGCGTCCTGTCTCCCCTTTCGTGCCTCGTCCAAATATCACTTCCTCCACCAAGCCTTCCCGAATTCTTTGAACTCACAGCTCTCTCATCAGTACCTCCTTTACGGGATACGCTCTCTCCTGGGTCAGTGACACGTCCACTTTCATTCCTGGACTGGAGGCTTTTTGAAGGCAGGATCCATGACTGTTTCAACGCCCAGAAATAAGGACCCATACAGAGTAGAGGTTCACTTGATGTCAGATGGATTCTTGGATGTTTGGATGAATAAATTGCCTAGAAACAATACTCTGGGGATACCCAAGTCCTTCTACCATAGGGCGGTTCGGACAAGTTTCTCCAAGAAGGTAGGAAATGTTTCCTTCTGCCAAGCCAGAATCTGTGAAGTGACAGGACTGGCCTCAAGCCTTTGCAACCAAGTTCTAAATCTCTGCATCTAAATGGTCTGAGAGTGCCCATTCCGTCAGCAAAAACCATTCTGTCCAGCCAAAACCATATTGGAGCAAGGCTTTTTATGAACTGTATCTCCAGACACACACTCTGTTTCTGTGCATTGGAGGAAGGGAAAGGCCAGAAGCCTGGGGTGGTGTCTGGCTGATGCAACTCTAAACACCCAGGTTTTCAGCCAGGCTTTCTCCAAGGTGACCATGAGCAGCTGTTACAAAGGGACAAAAGTACAGCCACTTGTCCCCGCCTGGCTCAAGAACACTTCTCTGTCCTTAAAGGACTCATCCTATCTCCCACACAGGATCTTACAGGTCACCTGGTCCAACGCTGCCCCAACAGGAAGCCCCTCTAATCCCTAGAAGCAGCCGCCTGGCCCCAGCTGAATCCCTGGAATGGGATTGAGGAGGCCATGGAAGTTTTTCAGTGTGCGGGCAGCACCTAGATTGGGATATCACTTTGGACCATAGCAGGTTTTCTGGAAGAATCTCACATTAACAGGGTCTGGAATCTGGGCCTCATGGGCTCAGGAACCAGTGTTTGTCTATCCAGAGATGACGGGTGTCTCAGTTGTGGAGTGAAGAAGAACCACACAGGGAAGATCGCTTGAGAGACTGTAGGAGAATCTGCTTGCAGGAGCTGGAATATTCTTGACTTTCATCCAGGAAACCATCCAGTCCTTTTTGATATCAAGGCATCAGGGAGCCAATTCAGAAGGCTGCTTATTGAATACAAAATGAAGAACAGGAGAATGGGAGTCTCAAAGTCAAAACCATGATATGGTGAGGTCTTTAGAGCCAGTCCTTGACTGGCCAGAGCGCTTGTGTGGATGGGGCCCCTGCTGGACACACTGAAGGGCTCCCCTCGCTCTGGTTTCCTGTGGACCCTTCTAGGTGAGTCGTGCCCCAGACGGTGCTGTCTGTGCCTCGGCAGGGAGCCTCCTCCTGGAATGGGGTCAAACAATACTGAGAGTTCTAGAGGAGCCCAAAGTGGCCACTGACAGACAACTGCTACACATTTAAACAGTTTCAAACTATCAAGAGGTGCTCTCAGATATCAGGCAGAAATCTTAAGTGTGTAGTCCTTAAGAATGGCCCTGCCATTTTGTGTGGTGGCTGCACTCAGCTGTACTAAAGCAAAAATCAGCTGTTCTAAGCTTAGTCAGATCCCAAAGGACTACACACCTAGAACACTCAATCCAGCACATGCACACACGCAAACCTTCCACACAACGTCTCTAAAAAGGACATTTCCCAGCACACTCAGTCTCCCTGCCCACTCAAACGGTGGTCAGATACCGATAAAAACAACTTAAAACTTTGTTTTTAAACTAGAATTTATTGGTATACAAAACTCCATTTCATAGATAAAGTGGCACATCTTTGCAGCTTCTATTGCACCAAGTATTGAAGATTAAAAACACACAAAAAAGAAACATTTGGTTTTGAAAACACTGCAAATAGCCAAGTACAGTACTTTGGTAAATAAAAAATAAAATGGTTCAGATGAACACAATCCGTGGAAAGAAACGACCTAGGGGGAAGGAACTATGGACATCAGACAATGGTCACAATTCTCACCATCGAGCTCCATAGATAAGGCAAGACTTGCTAAGTCTATGGATCACGACCCCATGGAGGTCTTAAGTTTCTCCAGACTGAAGCTAGAACAAGTATAGTGCAATTAAAAAAGAGAAGGCCCCTTCTCCACAGACACATCCACCCCTCTGTAAAGGGGACTGACGCACGCCAACACTTGTGCATGGGAAAGGGGAGCCCCCGGGTGTGACGTCTGACTCCTGGCCCTTTTCTTCTTTCCTCTGAGCTTAGTGCTGGTGCAGACTCTGGAAGAGTCACTGGGGAGGCCAAGGGCCTTTCCTACTATGAAAAATGAACCGTTAAGAGTGGGAAAATGTGGGGAGCCTCTCACCAGTACTGCTCGAGGCAACTGCCAGAGATCAAACCGCCAGCTGAGGTCTGTGGCTGAGCTCACATGATTGTCACGGACGGCTGGCAGCCTGCTGCGGGCTGACACACCAAGGATGAGAGCCAGGCTACAGAGGGTCTGTCCAGCAATCACCGCCGGCCGCAAGGACTGGCAGTGAGCAGCAGCAGCTCTGGATCATGGCTATGCCCTGCTTAGAATAAATTCCCTATGCAAAAGTTCGTAGTTTTACAGAAATAGACTCTTTACACTGGTACCAGCCCCTTCTCAAGTAATTCTGCAAGGATGCTAAACATTTTCATGGAACCACAAAACAGTCCTAAGGAGGACAGTAAAGAGAGGGACGCTACAAAGCAGCTGCTTCAAAGACACAGGTCAGAGTCTGAGGTTTTAAAGGAATTTCACCTCGGGACGGAAGATGGCCAGGCCAACCACAAGGCACAGCTCTTTCCAGAGGCCGCCATCAGTGGAGAACGGTAAGCTCTGCATCCTCCATACACTTGGTGACTGGTGTTCCGTGTTCTCTCCACATTCCAAAAATGACTGTTCCCTTACTAATATGCGATGGCAGACGTCATAATTTATGCTATCTAGATCTTCAATGATGTCATTAAAAAAAAATACAATTTACTGGCCGGGCAGAGTTGCTCACGCCTGTAATCCCAGCACTTTGGGAGGCTGAGGTGGGCAGATCACGAAGTCAGGAGTTCGAGACCAGCCTGGCTAACATGGTGAAACCCCATCTCTACTAAAAATACAAAAATTAGCCAAGCATGGTGGCACGCACCTGTAATCCCAGCTACTCAGGAGGGTGAGGCAGGAGAACTGCTTGAACCCGGGAGGTGGAGGTTGCGGTGAGCCAAGATTGCACCACCACACTCCAGTTTGGGCAACAAAGCAAGATTCTGTCTCCAAAAAAAAAAAAAAACCACAATTTACTTTAGAGCCAAGAAAACACACCTTATAAAAAGTACCATTATTACATCATCTCAGAACAACTGTCAAAGGCCCCAGAGTTTTAGCAACACTTGTTCTGAAAGCTGTGATGAATGAAGCTGTGAATAACGAGAATGGCAAAACAGAAAAACTGCATCAGAATCTGAGTCTAAAGATTTAACATGGCTAGACAGAGCCTTGAGGTAAGAAAGTGAAGAGCTACGCATCTACCCAAAACGGGAGTTGGACAGGGCCACTGACATGTCACACTAAAATCAGGAAGCTCCGTTCTCTTCCCCTGGCAAAGATCCTTTTGGTCAGGGTAATTTTTAGTCACCTCTGACTAGGAATCCAAGTTTCCTTCAACTGACTGAATATTTCACAGAGGTAAACTGATAGCATTCTATGCTGACCCAGTAAAACCCAGGCAGAGTCTACAGAGTTTCTCAGAGTTAGAGAAATTGCACATTGACTACGGGGACTCACTACGAGTACAGTTCAGCGCCAAAGTCCATCTGATCCTACCTGTGTAATATGTGAGCAACTCTCCCCCCAACGGAAGGTGGCCCTCCTCCCACCCCGCCCCCCACCCCTACCCCCGAAAATCACATCATTTCACACTGAAGAAGCTCCCTGGGGCAAGCAGGGCAGGCATAATAAATTACCCATGGAAAGGCTCCCTCCCAGTCAGCTCCAGCTGCTCCAGCTGCTCCACAAGGGAGACCCCACTTCCCAAGCCCTCAGAATCAAATTGGCATTGGAAGTGTTTTCAGAGCTTAATAAAGAAACTACAGACAACATCGACTCACATTTAAAATTCTTTCTGCCACAATTTCTCAAGTATACTTTGCTCCTGAAAGTGTATGTTCATTATTATTGAAAAACTAAATATACATATACATTCTAACTTTCTAATATCTCCTAGTGGCAACTATATTATCTAGAAGTTATGGTTCTATGTTGCTTTAATACATCTATCTCTCTAGTTCAAAGTTGTTGCCACTAAAATTGTATTTATTTTGACCTCTAAAAAAAATCTTTTTAAAATCCATAAAACCTTTATATACAGTTTTAAAAGCAGTAAGCAGCTATGTACCACTGCTCCATCCCCTTTCTCCTGACCAAACTACAAGCTACCAAGACAATCTCATATAATATAAATCTCTACAAGATACAACACAGAGGTTAAGACACATTCAGTTCCTAATAAAGAGTTCACAGAGTACCTGTACTAGAGTAATAGCTGCTGACAACAGTCATCCCAGGACTAAACATACTGGGCCTCCACTCGGGCTGCCAGTGAAGTAATTTTCCAGTGCCCACTGAGGCAACTAAGCATATCAATTCCAACTACCTTATGTACCCAGTGAGACTGAGGCAGTGAAGTCTACATTGAAACCATTAGCTAGAAGGTATCACTGAAGTTGGATGCATGTACCCCAGACCAACTGTAACTGAAAAGCTGTGAAACAGTAATAAAAGAAAATTACTAAAGCCATTTGATTAGTTTTTTAAACCGCCGTTATTATACTCCAGAAATGCTGAAGCCTATTATCACAATTAGGTAATTTATAAATAAATGTTAACAATATTCTTTAATAACTTTTTAGCAGCTTCTAAAACTTCTAAAACCCAAAAGGGACCAAGGCCACCTTCATTAACCATGTAAATAAAGCAATTCTACTACTTCTGACAATGAGTCTCTCTTAAGCTCACTGCTAATCTGAATTTCTGGCATACAATCTTGTCTTTCTGAGAGGATCTGGCCTCTGAGTTCAAGCAGTACAAAACAAACAGGAAAGCGTCTTCTTCAGAAACACTCAGCCAGTCAGGAATCTGCCCAGTGTTGAAAACTAAGACAACCATAGATCCCAACGCACTCTCGATCCCACTCCCATAGAGTAAGGCAACAGAGATCTTTCATTCGTTTGGAATGAGTACAGCAACACAGCCTCAAGCTCAGGGCTCTGCGATGTGCACAGAAAAAATGCTGTGCACTTTTTTTAATCTGCTAAATTTTACGATGTCCTGTACCCAAGAAGAATCCAAATCACAATGTCCTAGGAGCAATTCCAAGAGACTACTGGAATTCCAAGAGCCACTACTGTGGCTCCAACTACAAAAGCCACCAAAGTCAAAACAAAATCAAAAGATAGCAGTGAAACTAAAGAAAGCAAATGGCCTGCTGATAAAGACAATCTGACGACTCCAGGAACTACCAAACTTTTTAGTTATCACTTTGCCTCCGAATTTTTCTAATTGTGAAATGTGAGGGGTGGGGAATATAACTAATAATTTAACTTTCAACTCAGCATCAATTATTTGCCCAAGTATTAGGTCCCAAAAGACAAAGATTATCCACGATGGGCCACCTCGGATGTTATGGTTCTTAAGTTCACATCCACCAACTCGGTTTTAGGAATGACATCTCTCCATTGCTCAAGTCTGTCGATTTCAGAACTGAAGAGTCATTCGAAGGCCTTAACCAAAGTATATTCTCTTCCCTGCTGGTCCAACCTAAGTCAACCAACTCTGCTGGTCCAACAACTCCCAGCAGATGCTGGAGTTTTCCCAACTTCGAAATGCCAAACAGGGCTTAAATAAAAAGAAATACATGTGGCATTTTATAAGATTTAATTTCCACAATACTAAGTTTAGCGACCTATAAGGTCAAGTTACCATGTATCTCTCTGAAGGCATCTAAGTCTAGAACAGAAAGGAAGAAAATTGTCATTTAAAATGTGAACATGAAAAACCTTATTCTTCCAGCCTTCTTCTATAAAAACATAATTATTTAGACTCCTCTTAGGCAAAACCCCAGGAGTTCTTCTATTACAACTACAGACCCTGCTCTACATGCTATCAGAATTCCAGAACTGTATCACAAGTAGTAACATGCCATCTCCCCACTGTCAGGAAACAAATACCAAAAACCCAACACCACTGTCAACTTCCCAACAAGGCCTAGGCCTAATGAACAGTCAGCTGCATTTATCATATGGCTTGAGTGCAAATGAACTAACAGCACCTACATCCCATCTGAAATAACATCAGAATCAGGAAAGAGAGAAATGCGGTTAATTTCCATCCTGATTGCAGGCCACAACCCTCATGTAACTTTGGAAAAACAATTCCTGAATTATTTTCTGAGTAACTTGGATTAGAAGAAAGTAAATCAAAGCATATTCCTGAGTTGAAGATCATTTATAAGCTACCCTATATGTTAGTATCTGTTTGAAAATGAAAGAGAAACTAAGGAAACTTGTCATTCTCAATTTCTAACAATTATTCTAAACTACTCATGAACAATTACAGCAAAACTCACCCCAAATGTTAAGGAAAGATCCTAGGGTCACTGAAGTCTGATTTTCGGGCAAATAAAGCCACCACTTAAAAGGTTTTTTCTGACCTATCTGCCCCTAAAACTCAGTATTTGAATTTTGTATTACAGAATATGAATGGCCTCACTGCATTTTCATAAAACAAAACATATCACTAATAAAACTTTGAACAAAAAAAGAGGCAGCTCGAAGGACACTAACTCAGTGTGTGAGCTCATGTGTGGGCTTTGCTGGTTGTGTTTCGTTGCATAAAAGGACGGCCTCACTGGAAAGTCTTGCACACAGCAATCCTTTTCCAGCCACTTCTTACAACTCCCAAGAGGCCAGAGAGTCAGATGTTCAGAGCAGCAAAGGTCTTCACCAAGGTGACCTGTGTGTTCGCCTCTGCTTCACTTCTGTTGTTGTCCCTGTGGCTACCTCTGCTCTCCAGGGCTTTGTGGCGGTGCCTCTCCTCTTGCCGCTTCTTCTTCTCCAGCCATTGCTGTTCTCGCCTCTGTTTGTTTGTGACCTGAGAGAGAAGGCCGCGGTGTGAGTAGGCAGTATGGGGGCTCAAGCTGCCACCTGCTAGAAGGGAGATGGTGGCAAAGGGCACAGATTGCTTTTCAGCAGCAACAGGGAAAAACAATCTAAGATGCCAAAGATGATTTACTGTCCACTGCCGCTCAAATTTACATTTAAATTCATATTTCCTTGCTGAACTAGCGAACAAAATCAATTCCATTCTTCCCTTAAAGAAACCAGCCCTCATCCAGCAAGAAGTAACACACACACGTGTCAGAGGACACTTTTCCCCACATAATTTAATGCCCCAGGTAATTCTGACAAAATCCTCAGAAGCTTATTGCATCTTTGCCTCTGCTGTGGCTTTGTACACTGTAGCATTTTGAGCTCAGAACTTCTTGGTGAAAATCTTTAAAATGATTCCAAATTCAGTAAAATGGAAATGTCACATACTACCTGTGGGAGTGAAGGGCAGGGAGGGAGATGTACCTTTCTGGAAAGCACCTGACAATTTACCAAAAGCCTTTAAAAGAGTCATGTATCCATGAATGACCTTTAACCTGTTCATTCCTCTTCTAGGATTTTATCCAATATAATTATGCAAAAACCCAAAGATTTATACACAAAGGTGTTCATTGTAGATCATGGCATTTATAAAAAACATGGATAAACGGAAGAGCCCACACGTACAGTAATGTTAGCTGGGAAAACGAGGCTTTTCATTTGTACACTGAGGACAATTTCAGAGTATATTTCCTCCCAATTGTCACTGCATACACCAAACAGCGTAAGTGAGGTCATTCTACTTCTTGATTTATCTTTATGCATTCCCCAGATTTTCCACACTACTCTTATAAATCAGAAGGAAAATACAAATAAAATTATCTCAAGCTCCCACCACTGCCACAGAATTACACCTGCCCACCACCTGCCCTTTCAACCCCATCTTACATACCTTTGCGAGCTGGTTTTTATTTGCTTTGTTTTCTTCACTAGGGCTGGCCCGTGCCTTATTGTTGTCGGTCCTGCCTTCATTTAAGCCCTGATTTCCAAAGATTCTGGCACCACTGCCACCCTCCTCCCATAAAGGGCCACACTGCTTCAGCACTCGACCAGTGGGCTCAAGATTCTCTTCTGCATCTTCCAAAGAAAGATATTTCATTCAAACTGAGAACCTGAGTTACACAGGGTGATTACTGTATTAATTATTCCAAAATTACCTGGGTCCCTACTTTGGCCACAGGGGAAGTAAGTTTCCTTGAGACAAATTCTAATGTCAAGACAGTGGGAAACATAGGAAGAAAAAGTTGGTAAAAGTGGGAAGATAAATTTTAAAATAACATACTGACCGCCTTTTGATCAGCTTCCCACCAGCAGAGTGCTTTTTAGATAAATTATGTTTAAACATGAATTTTTATGGGAAAGTCTTACATTTGCACCCAAAATCAAGAAAAGAAACAGGCTCTAAAGCTGTGCTGTCCAATGTATTAGCCACTAGCTATATGCGGCCATTTACATTTAAATTAAAATTAAACATTTAAAATGTAGTTCCCCAGTCTCACTGCACAAGTGGCAGGTACACACTATACTGAACAGCACAGATCACTGGAGGGTGCTGTTTAAAGTCTCAAAGACCAAGTTACTTACAGATTTCTAAAAGTACAGCCAATACATAGTGGATAATAAAATACCTCATCACATGGAGAACTATGATGCCAGAAACAGTATCTGACATGTAACATCTGGCAATCAGTATTTATTGATATCATTTTAAATAAATGACTTGAGAAGTTAATAAGATGTTACATCTCCTTTTTTTTTTTTTTTTTTGAGATGGAGTCTCACTCTGTTGCCCAGGCTGGAGTGCAGTGGTGCGACCTCAGCTCACTGCAACTGCCACCTCCCAGGTTCAAGCGATTCTCCTGCCTCAGTCTCCTGAGTAGCTGGGATTACAGGCACCTGCCACCATACCCAGCTAATTTTTGTATTTTCAGTAGAGACGGGGTTTCACCATGTTCGTCAGGCTGGTCTCGAACTCCTGACCTCGTGATCCGCCCGCCTCGGCCTCCCGAAGTGCTGGGATTACAGGTGTGAGCCACCACACCCGGCCTTTACATCTCTTTTCTTTCCTCTGAGTCACAAAATTAAATTCGGTTCATGTTTAAAAAAAAAAAAAATCAAAATTATCACAAGTTAATAGAAATCTAAATATTTCCACCAGGAAAATAATTCTGGTTATCATTCTGGTCTTCTAAGGGCATCTTATTTCTAAACAGGGTAATTCTTCCCTGATGCGTCCCCCAGCACCCTGTACTCCCACCCCATTATGTACTATCACACCGGTTTACCTGTCTCCACCATCCACCCTCCACGTCTGAACTACACTCCCCCTGAAGCAGGGCCAGGACCTAGTAAAAACTGTCTGCATACAGAACGTGCTCAATAAACAACTCCTAAATCAATGACAGAACAGTTACCACCTGTGACTTGGTTAAAACTAAATATTTGGAAAATTACCAACACAACCATTTTGAAGGCCTATAAATATTACTCATGGACTTACTATTTCTCTTCCCTTGGTTCATCTGAAGCATGGCAATTATTGCAGATTCAATATTATAATTTTCAGCTTCCAGGTTCTGGACTATTAAATTAAAATCCTATCCAAGAAACAAACAAACAAAAAAATCACTTCAAAACTGTGGGTATATTTTTCTGCCTAGCTCTACTTCAATAATCATAAACATAAAGATGTAATAGTGTGAATTAAGACAAGGTTTCAGGACCTTTTCCATTTAGAAAATGTCAATTTTCGGCTGGGCGCGGTGGCTCAAGCCTGTAATCCCAGCACTTTGGGAGGCCGAGACGGGCGGATCACGAGGTCAGGAGATGGAGACCATCCTGGCTAACACGGTGAAACCCCGTCTCTACTAAAATACAAAACTAGCCGGGCGAGGTGGCGGGCGCCTGTAGTCCCAGCTACTCGGGAGGCTGAGGCAGGAGAATGGCGTAAACCCGGGAGGCGGAGCTTGCAGTGAGCTGAGATCTGGCCACTGCACTCCAGCCCGGGCGACAGAGCGAGACTCCGCCTCAAAAAAAAAAAAAAAAAAAAAAAAGAAAATGTCAATTTTCAATAAGGTTGGTCCCTTGAAATAACCATCTAACGTACATTTATAAATGAACTCCCTCTATAAAATTGCATTTGTACTACTGTAAACACTAGTCAGGAAAAATTAAATCCACATACTTCCTGAGAATTTTGAGCAGTACTGGGTGAAGTCTAGCAAACAACAAGGAAATGAATAAATAGCTCTCATTAAGCCACATAAGCTAATCGAACTATAAATCTCATGGGCCTATTTTGCCCCACAAAGTGCTGATATGCTGGAGAGGTGCTACAAAACTAAGACGTAAGCTAGGCACAGCAACGCGTAAGCTAGGCACAGCAACGCTTGCTTCTAAATCATTCCTGCATGACAGAAATACTAACTGAACATCCAGTTGCATTACAAACTTTCTGGACAGCATCCTCTACTTCGTCTCTCAGGTCATCTTCAGAGTCCATTCCCTTTGTCTTGATCTTTTCTCTTTTATTTGATTCATCTTGATGAAGCATCTGAAACTAAAGGAAACAAATAATAATCAGGGAACTATGTTGAGAATCAAACTATGTTCAGAATCTTCAACACAAGACACTCTAATCTCGAAAAGCACCCAGGGAAACTTGTCAATCCAAATCCTAAAGCCACAAAGAACAGTTCACTTGGGATCCATGAAACCTTTACAACCTGGGCCTTAAATCAGAAAAGCTAAAATCATCCCTCTGTAGATGCTCAACCACCTTCTTCTGCTTCCCATTAATGCAGAGAGATAGGTAAATGGGCAAAGACAGCTCTATTTTTTGAATGTAAAAGTATAGTGGACTCCAGCAATGTGCAGTATATTCCTCAGAATGTTAATACAAAGCATTCTATTATAAAATTAAACCCTAAGAATTTGACAAAGAGTTACAGGAGTCTTTGACCCAGTAGTTTCAGTTTTGAAATTTAGCCAAAGGAAATAATATCAAATAGAGAAAAGATTTATGGGCCTGGTGCAGTGGCTCACACCTGTAATCCCAGCACTTTGGGAGGCTGATGGGGGTGGGTCACTTCACCTCAGGAGTTCAAAACCAGCCTGGGCAACAAAGTGACATCCCGTCTCTACAAAAAAACACAAAGAATTATTTGGGCATGGTGGCATGCACCTGTAGTCCCAGCTACTCAGGAGGCTGAGGTGGGAGGATGGCTTGAGCCCAGGAGGTGGAGGCTGCAGTGAGCCGAGATCACGCCACTGCATTCCAGCCTGGGCAACAGAGCTAGACCTTGTCTCAAAAAAGAAAAGAAAAGATTTAGGTAAAAGGGCTAACAGTGTTACTTATACTAGTGAATAACAAAACCACCGAGAGGCTTTATAGTATGGGTATGGTTAAATAACCACTGTAAATCCACAGAATGACGTCTTCGCTCCCACTAAAGGAAGAAACACAATCATCACTCCCACCATTATTACTTAACAATATTTTGGAGGTAACAGCCAAAGCCATTAGCTAAAATAAATTATAAGTATAAAATTAAAAAGAAAAAAGTAATCTGTCCTTGTAGATGATATAATTCTGTAACTGAAACAAGAGAATCAACAAAAAAAACTACTGCAAACCAAAAAAATTACAGCAAATCATATACCTGATAAGACTCTAGCATCTAGCATATATTAAAACTCTTACAACTCAAAACAAAAGGCAGAATCAATTAAAAAATAGGCAAAAGACTTGAATAGACATTTCTCCAAAGATATACAGATGGCTGAAAAGCACATGAGAAGATGTTCAATGTCATTAGCTATTAAGAAAATGCAATTCAAAACTTTAAGATACTGGTCAGGCGTGGTGGCTCACGCCTGTAATCGCAGCACTTTGGAAGGCCCAGGTGGGCAGATCACGAGGTAAGGAGATCGAGACCATCCTGGCTAACACGATGAAATCCCGGCTAACACGACAAAACCCCGTCTCCACTAAAAATACAAAAAATTAGCTGGGCGTGGTGGCGGGTGCCTGTAGTACCAGCTACTCAGGAGGCGGAGGCAGGAGAATGGCGTAAACCCATGAGGCAGAGCTTGCAGTGAGCCGAGATCACGCCACTGCACTCCAGCCTGGGCGACAGAGCAAGACTCGGTATCAAAAAACAAAAACTTTAAGATACTAAGTAGGATGACCATTTAAGAAAAAAACTACAAATGTTAGGATGAAGAGAAAACAAAGCCTGGCAAGAAAAACAGTGCAGCTGCTGTGGAAAACAGTTTGGCAGTTCCTCAAAAAGTTAAATTTAGGTTTACCATATGACCCAGCAATTCCACTCCGAGGTATATACAAAAAGACTGAAAATAGGTATTTGTAAAAATACTGTACACAAATACTCACACCAGCACTATTCTCAACAGCCAAAAGGTGGGAACAACCTAAATGCTCATTAACAGATGAATAGATGCACAAAAAATCATCTCTCCATATAATGGAATATTATTCAGCCATAAAAAAGAATGAAATACTGATACATGCTACACCATGAATGACTCTCAAAAACATTATACTGAGGAAAGAAGCCACAAAGAAAAAGTCACATATAATTCCATTTACATAAAATGTCCAGAATAGGCAAATTCACAGAGAAGAAAGGCAAACTGGTGATTGCTAGGGGACAGGGGAAATTGGGAGTCACTGCCTAATGGGCATGAGGTTTTCTTTTTGGGGTAATGAAGATACTTCGGGACTAGACCGAGGATGTGGTTGTACAACAAACACTGGGGATGTGCTGAGTACCACCGGACTGTATATTTTTAAATGATTAATTTTATGTTATGGGAATTTTGTCTTAATTTTTAAAAAGAGAGGGGTTCTGTGGGATACCTAAGTATGCAATTAACATTTTGTTAATTAACAGCTCTCATAGACAAATGATAACCCACTAGAAAATATAAAAGATCTCTTTACAATACACAAAAAGCACAAAACACCTCCTTAGAATAAACTCAACAAAAAACGGGCAAGATCTATATGAAGAAAATGTTCCGAAGGATCACAAAGCCAATTAAATAATAAAAGACTCAACATCAGAAAGATGTCAGCTTTTCCTTAAATTACTCTATTAACTTAATGAGATTCCAATTTTTAAAAACTCAGTAGGGACGGGAATAGTGGCTCACACCTGTAACCCCAGCACTTTGGGAGACCAAGGCGAGCAGATGACTTGAGGTCAGGAGTTCAAGACCAGCCTGGCCAACATGGTGAAACCCTATCTTTACTAAAAATACGAAAATTAGCCAAGGATGGTGGCGAGCTACCAGCTACTCGGGAGGCTGAGGCAGGAGAACTGCTTGAAACCAGGAGGTGGAGGTTGCAGTGAGGTGAGATTGCACCACTGCACTCCAGCCTGGGCAACAGAGCGAGACTGTCTCAAAACAAAACAAAACAAAAAAAACTCAATAGCATTTCTTTTGAACTAGACACATTGATTCTAACATTTATTATTTATTGATTTGTTTGTTTGTTTATTTTTGAGATGGAGTCTCGCTCTGTCACCTAGGCTGGAGTGCAGTGGTACCAACTCTGCTCACTGTAAGCTCCGCCTCCCAGGTTCACACCATTCTCCTGCCTCAGCCTCCCAAGTAGCTGGGACTACGGGCGCCCGCCACCTTGCCCGGCTAATTTTTTGTATAAAGTAGAGACGGGGTTTCACCATGTTAGCCAGGATGGTCTTGATCTCCTGACCTCGTGATCTGCCCACCTCGGCCTCCTAAAGTGCTGGGATTACAGGCGTGAACCACCGCGCCTGGCCTCATTTTGTTTTTTTTAAAAAAGGCAAGAATATATAAGGAAACGCTAAAAAAGAAAATTAATTATGAGTGAAAAATTCTACCAGATTTTAAAATATACCAACTAAAACCATGAGGCATCAACATGTGAACAGGGAGATCAGTGGACCAGAACCAAATGTCTAGGAATAGACCCAAATACATATGGGAATTGAGTATATGGAAAGACAGTGGCATTTTAAATCAGTGGAGAAAAGATGTAAAATTAATCAATGGTTTGGGTACAACTAGGTAATCACAAGGGAAATATAAAATTGGATCCATAGCCTCACACCCTTATATGAATATAAATTCCAAAAGAAGCCAAGATTTAATTTTTTTTTAAGTAAGACTATAAGCTGGGTGCAGTGGCTCACACCTGCAATCTCAACACTTTGGGTGGTCGAGGCCGGAGGGTTGCTTGAGTCCAGGAGTTAGAGACCAACCTGGGCAACAAAGTGAGACCCTGTCTCTACAAAAAATAAAAAATTAGCCAGGCATAGTGGTGCACAGCTGTGGCCCCAGCTACTCAGGAAGATCGCTTGAGCCTGGGAGGTTGAGGGTGCAGTGAAACATGATCGTGGCACTGCACTCCAGCCTCGGCAACAGAGTGAGACACAGTCTCAAAAAATAAATAAATAAATAAAGTGAAACTATGAAAGTACTAGAATAAACTATGGGAGAATTACTTTTAACCTCAGAGTGGGAAAGACTTTCCTAGTTATGACCCAAAATCCAAAGGGCATATAATAAAATCATTAATAAATTTAACCATGAAAATATCTAAAATTCTTTCATAGCAAAGACCACAGGAGAAAGAAAAAGACAAATGACAGAGTGCGAAAACCTATTTGCAACTCATATCACAGACAGAAGCTAATTTCCCTAATACATAAAAAGCTCCCCAAAATCATTAAGACAACATAATAGGGAAAAAATGGGGAAAGAAAATGAACACCATTTACAAAAAAGAAAATAGAAATGTCTTAAACACAGAAGAAGATGCATATATAAGAGAAATGCAAATTAAAACTAGGTTAAGTAAACAATTTTTCCCTTAACAATGAAAAGGATTTAAAAATTTGTTAACACTATGTTGACAAAGTGCACCGTGCAGGAAAAGAGCCACATACGGCAGGTGGGAGCTTAAACTGGTGAAATCTTGTTAGAAAGTAATTTGACAATACCAATCAACATCCTCTGATGTGGCAAGGACCTTCTAGGAATGTGTCCCACAGATGCATGTGTGAAATGAGGTATATAAAAGGTACTGCACACTGCTTGTAATAGCAAAGGATTAGACGCCACCTAAAAGCCCATCGGTAAGTGAGTGGTCAAAAATATTATAATGCATCTATAGAACAGGACACTACGCAGCCTTTAAAAAGGATACAGGAAGTTCCTTATGTACTACCATGAATTAAATCTCAAGACACATTAAATTTAAAAAGCACAGTGCAGGATGTATGTGTGGGATGTGTAGGATGCTACAACTAGTGGTGGGGAGAGTGTAGCGTAAAAATGGCAAAAGTGGAATATGTGCACATACACATATATTTGCTTGATATGTAAACCATAGGAGATTTTATTATATACTAATACCACTGACTGCATCCAGGGAGAACAATGTGGCTGAAGTACAAGGGTAGGAGAGTGACTTTCACTATATATCCCATTAGATATTTTGAATTCTAATCCATAGACAAATATGACCTATTCAAGAATTAAAATTCCCAGGCACCGTGGCTCACACCTGTAATCCCAACACATTGGAAGGCCAAGGTACAAGGATCACTTGAGCCCAGGAGTTGGAGGGCAACCTGGGCAACATAGTGAAACTTCATCTCTACAAAAAATTTAAAAATGAATGAAGCTTGGTGGTGCACACCTGTAGTCCTAGCTACTCAGGAGGCTGAGGTGAGAGGATCGCTGGAGTCCAGGTGGACAAGGCTGCTGCTGTGAGCTGTGATGGTGCCACTGCACTTCAGCCTGGGCAACAGAGTGAGACCCTATCTCAAAAAATAAATAAAACTGTTAAAAAAAAAAAATGGTTTTGGATCATGTGTAAAACAGGAGAAAAGGTTTCTGCAATAATGTTAATTTTAAAACAGGAAACAAAGCTATACAAATACAATGTCAACCAGGTTTTAAAGCATTAAATGACTGAACATAAATCTACCAAAACAGTAACAAAATGTATATTCAGGTAGCTGAGTTGACTTATGTGTTTTGTATTTTCCTTTTTTTTTTTTTTTTTTCTTTTTTTTTTTTTTTTTTTTTTTTTGAGACGGAGTCTCGCTCTGTCGCCCAGGCTGGAGTGCAGTGGCCGGATCTCAGCTCACTGCAAGCTCCACCTCCCGGGTTCACGCCATTCTCCTGCCTCAGCCTCCCGAGTAGCTGGGACTACAGGCTCCCGCCACCTCGCCCGGCTAGGTTTTTGTATTTTTTAGTAGAGACGGGGTTTCACCATGTTAGCCAGGATGGTCTCGATCTCCTGACCTCGTGATCCGCCCGTCTCGGCCTCCCAAAGTGCTGGGATTACAGGCTTGAGCCACCGTACCCGGCCCTGTATTTTCTTCTTTACCTTTACTATAGTTTTCAGATTTCAGATAAGAAGCATGGATTAGGTCAGGCATGGTGGCTCACTCCTGTAATCCCAGCGGTTTGGGAGGCCAAGGTGGGCAGATCACCTGAGGTCAGGAGTTTGAGACCAGCCTGACTAACATGGAGAAACCTCGTCTCTACTAAATATACAAAATGAGCCAGGTGTGGTGGTGCATGCCTGTAATTCCAGCTACTCAGGAGGCTGGGGCAGGAGAATCGCTTGAACCGGGGAGGTGGAGGTTGTGGTGAGCCGAGATCGCACCACTGCACTTCAGCCTGGGCAACAAGAGCGAAACTCCGTCTCCAAAAATACAAATGTAGATTAATTTTAAAACATAAAAATAATTTTAAAATTCCATGCATCTTATACACACACAATCATAACTATCAACTATCAGAAAAAGCAAAATAATAAGCAATTTTATCTATCACTCTCACCTAAACTAAGAAATAAAAAATATTTTTAAAATCAGGCCTACAGATTCTTAACGCCAACTTTCCACAAAAACATCACGGGGTTTTTATCGCCAGATATCCAGCTCTCGACCCATTTCCTGCAGGGCTGAGAATACGAGAGAAAACCGAGGCCTCACTCACATCAGTCAGGAGATGTGCAGGTGCCTCCGAGTTGTCATTGATCCTCCGTACGCTGTCATAGTGCTCTCCATACCGATATGCGATGTGTAACTCCCTTACACTGCTTTTATCTGTACCTCGAATCTGTAGACAAAAGAAGGGGCCATGCTAGTGAGGATCTGAACACTGTCAACTTCTGGAGAGAAACGCCCACCTGGACTGCTGAGGAAGCCCAGTCAGCAGGTCTATGCAGACACCAATTGGGAACATGCCTGAGATATGTCACAAGCAATTTCCAAACTACCTCCTTCCTACGCGTGTATGCTTCTATATGCTTATTTAATATGTAACTCTATGGAAATAAATCCATGTAAGAAATTCAAAAACAAGGGACAGACTTGCAACGAAGTTAAATAAGCTTAAGCTTCAGAGGCTTTATTACCTCTTAGCCCCTCTAATGCACAAGCCCCTTCCAAGGGGAAAGCCCAGGGGCAGATCCAGATTTGTTGAGCTTGAAGCCCTAATTATTTGAAGGCTCTCTTTGAGAAAAAAAAAAAAAATGCAAAATTATAAATATAAAATTGGTAGAACCTCTCCCAAGACCTAGAAAGGGAGTCCTAGAAATAAGTGGCCTGACACTTCATTAGCTTCAAGGTAAATGCACCCCTTTCATTAAAACGAAAATAGCATTTTCTGTTAACCACCTAAGTGAGAAACATTATCAACAAACCCAAACCTCCCACCTACATCAACTTCAAAACACAATTACATGAAGTAGTATGGCCTGCACTGCTCCACCCTGGAGGCGCCACCACAAGGTATTCTATGTGAACTAACCCCGACGCACAGCACGAGAATAGGGCTCCCTAGAGTCGTGCAGAACAGAAGCCCTAAGGTCTGGGCATACCCCAAATAAAACTCACCACCTCCACAGAAACTCTCACTGTGACTTTGTCCCTTAGAAAGCCCAGTAACGGCTCCTTTGTTTAAACTCCAAAACATCAGCACATTCTTTTTACTGAAAATCACAGGTAGTAAAATACTACCCTTAATTTAAACAGTATCCATGGTCTAAAAACAAAGCAAAAACCATGGAACAAACAGAAACCACACAAGTCTAGATGTCAGTACTGTGGAAGGTTTTTCCAGGAGAATATGTAGATCTCAAATGCAGAGAGTCTGGTTTAGACACACACAAAATAGAGAGCACCATTTGTCTCCCAGGAAGAGCAATGTGAAAGGAAACAGTTTATTAGAATCTTTGAATGACATAATCCCTAAAGCACTTACATACTTAATAATAATAATATATATACATGAATAGAATAGATGAATAGAAAACATAACTGGAAGAATATTCACCAAATTGTTAACTGTGACTTTCATGGGCAGATTACAGAGGACTTTCACATTCTATGTTACATATATCTAGACTGTTCACAGGAACACATATTCCAATTATAACCAGAAAAAAAATGCAGGTTTCAATAACTCCATGGTATGAGTGTAAGCCTACTCTTTATTAACGTAAGAGCTCATAACCATGACAGTAGCAACCAATGCAGTTTCAGTTCTTAAATTTTGTAAGATGCTTCACTGGGGTAGGAAGACATAGGGGGAGCCAATGGAAATATTAGTAAATTTATCAAAAAGATGTACTTTCAATGTTCAGGAATTTATGAAACAGAACACTACAGAACTATATTTGAAAAAAATTTTACCTATGCGGAATTGTCTTCCACAACTACCTAGGTAACTAAGAAACTTCGGGGAAAAAAGTCATCAATGGAGGAAAAGCCAAGCTGATTACTGAGTTGGTACTGAGTACTCTCCCTCAAGGTGAGGGTCATTATGCTGGGTATTCAAATGGTTTTGATAACTTCTGCAAAACAGTGTAAGTTTAATGACAAAAAATAGAACAAAGGAGTAACCAGTATTCTTGCTCAAACATCACCCTTAGAAAAGAGAGCCCCATGGAAAATATGATAGCTCTATCTGGTATCCTGATGTCAGGACATCCGCAACACTGCCCCAAAGAACAGAAGCAGACACTGTTTCACTCCTGCTCATTCTATCCCCATAAGGTAAAATTTCTCACCTTCCCTGGAGTATCTTATTTTGTTGTAGCATAATTTTGTTAAAAGGACACTGTGCCAGGGACAAAAGGCTGCATTCTTTAATAGGACATTCTGGAAAAGCAAAACTATAAGGACGAATCAGAGAATGGGCTACAAGAGGCTGGGTATTGGGGGAGGGGCCAGTGACTACAAAGCACAAACAGCGTGGAAGTAGCTTTTTCCACAGTAGTCTGTGTTGATAGTGGTGGTTACATGACTGTTTGTCAAAACACATACAACTGTACACTTGGAAGAGGATGAAGTTTGCTACATGTAAATTATATCCCTATAAACCTATTTTTAATCAGCAAAGACTGACGGAGCAATTTACAAAGGACTATATGCAGGTGTCATATGAAAAAAGGGCACTGTTACCTTTATGCTAATAACACAGAAGTGTCCATATGTATGTGGATATGGATACGTGTGTGTGTGTTTTAAAAGTGTGTAAAAACATTGTGGTATGTTCCTTTCCAGTTACGTATCAATGTTTTTATAGCTAAGTGTGTGTGAATGACAGGAATACTCACTAAAACATTAACAGCAATCTCTCTCTGGGTGATTCAATAAAATTTTAAATGCAATTTTTAATAAAATTTTTTCCCTTTATGAGCTTTTTCAATTTTCTAACTTTTCTACAAGTACTGTATTTTAACTTTTTAATTAGTAAAAGTGAGAAATCGGGGAGTGGTGGAGCAGGGCAGGGTGGGTGGGGAATTAACAGAAACCACATGCTCAGTCTTTAGGAGCTGAGGTACAAAGCAATAAGCAGCACTGACTTTAGGGAGTGGTAGCCTAAAGTGTTTCCACACTAGGTTCTCTGTCCCCAACCTGCCCAACTAGCTGACTGAATATGTATAGCATTTTAAAAGATTTCTAAATTATACTCTGGACTCCATTTGTACATAGCACAGGGATTACTTCTGAGCCACCACAAGAATATTGTCTTTGGTTAGGCTCACAGTCCAGTTACTCTGCATAATTCCATGTTCACAGGTCAAGCCCCATCATCTTCGGATATTCCCAAAACTGATTTAGAAATAAGAGCTTAAGATAAATGTTTAAACAGGTGACCTACCTGCCACAAAGGGGCATTAAGTTGATGAATCACTACATTCAACTGATGATTTCTTGCAAAGGCTACAATTGCATCATTGCCGGCAAAAGTACCAGGCTTTGCCAAACTGGCCACTGCATGGAAATAGGAAAGAAAAACGATGTCTTTATAGTGGAAAAATCCAAATGCAAACATGTTTTGGTATTTACTGAGTTCCAAAGAATGAGGAACAAGGATATAGATCTGGAAAAGTCCATTAACTTTGTCAGAATCTAGGAATTCAGCTAGTTGAACAATACAAAGACTGCTACTGAGAAAACACTAGTCATTCATAAAGTAAAGGTCCATTTATTTCTTCCTTCAATAAGTGTTTACTGATTACTTCCAATATGCTAACTCAATAAAAGGTACTGGGAACATAACAATCAACACAGTAATCTTAGCAGCTTGCATTACTGAATGGTTATTATGTGTCAAGCACTGGTCTAATCACGTCTCATAGACAAGTACTATTATACACACCATTTTATACATGAGGAAACTCAGATGCAGAATAGCTGAAAACTGTGCCAAGGTCAAAGAGCTGGTACACAGTGGAGCTGAGGTTTCACCTAGGCAGCCCAATGCCAACATCCTGGCTCTCAGCCACTCCATCAATTTGCCCTCGCGCAGTTCACAACCAGTGAGGGGCAAACAAGATAGGCACTAATGCTGCACAAGTGCTTCGGGAAGGGCATGTACAGTAAGAATTTGGCCTTGCCCAAAGAGAGGTCTGGCCTTTATGCTGGGCTCCTGGGAGGTCACTTCTAAACCTCTGGAATTCCCAAAGGTGATGAGAGTATCTGTTATTCATGATGGGCCCCTCCACCACATCCGGCATCAGACCGTTGTGGTGGTGATAGGGTGAGAGGGGAGACTGAGTTCAACCACTTAGACAATAAATCAATAAGCAAAAACCTCTGAACACCAAAGTTGGGGTAAGCTTCCCCAGGTGACAATATTCTGTGCGTGTGCGGTCACACACAGACGCCATGAGAATATGCCCTGAGGACAACAGAAGCTTCGTGTCTGGAACCTTTCCAGACTGCCCTATGCATCTCTTCCTTTGGCTAGTAGTATTGATCTGTATCCTTTCCTTGTAACAAACCGTAACTGTTAGCATGACAGCTTTCAGTGAGTTCTGTGAGTCTGACTACCATATTATGGAATCTAAGGGAGGTTCTGGGAGACCCCAACTTGTAGATGGTACCAAAAGTTGAGGGAAGTCATGCAAGGACTGTGCTCTCAAACCCTACAGTTTGGCCAACTCCAGGTGATGAACATAAGCCAACATGGAACTGAGGAGGGGGAGGTAAGGTGATCAGAGGAGCTTCTCAACTAAGACAACTAAGCTAATACCCAAAGCACAAGGAGGAGTGAAGACAGGAGAAATGGATGATGTTCTAAGTAGAGGAGAGACAGATGTGAGAGAGAGAAAACTCTAGTATGGCAGGAACTGAGAATGCTGAGATGGAGAGGTGGAGGAAGTGAGAAAACGCTGGGGGGAATGGTGAGAGATGAGGACAGAGAAATAAGAAAATCCCAGATCATGAAGAACTAAAAAGTCTGGGCTCTATCCTGAGGTCAATAGGGGAGTCACCAACAGGTTTTAGACAGAGGAAAAACACATTTAGATCTCACTCTGGCTGTTATGTAGAAAACAGAGTGAGGGAATCAAGAGACAACGATACCAAACAGTATTCAGGAAATCTAAGCAAATGGCCACAGAGGTCTGATTTTATGGGGTAGTAGCAGTGAAAGAAAAACTACTGAAGTGGAGTGATAAGATGTAACGAAGGGGTATGAGGAGGGAGGAAGATAAACATTAAGATACTCAGGTTCTGATCTGGATATCTGTACAGCTGGGGGAAACATGTTGCTGATTCTCTGAAGCTACAGTCTAAAAGAAAAGAATAATCCTAAAGATACAGCCAGATGCAAGGGTGACCAGGTCCTCAACAGTCTAGTGAACCATTCATTTATTCACTCACCAAATACTTTATGAATGCCTACCAGATGCCGGGCACTGCCACACCACAAAACAAAGACACACAGACCCTGCTCGAGAATCTCCCAGTACAACAAGGTAGGCACACTGACATTAAAAACAGGTAACGATGACTCAAGACTGATCAATGTAATATGCCAAGCCTTCAACTGACACACAACGACAATGTGCAGACTTCCACGTTTCTTTTCATTTCTGCTCTGGCCGTCAAAGTGACGTCTTATTTCTGTGATGCTCAAATTCTTAAGCAGCTCCAAGCAACAGGTATGCATAGCGACATTTCAAGAAAATACCTTTCCACTGTTCATCTACAGTGACAATCACATTGGCAACTGAAGATGAGTTCCCTATCCTGTAACACTCCCAAATCCACCATGTGATCTTCACTGACAGTGTTCAAAGTGGAGTTTCACATCACAAACTAAAAACTCATTTCATCCAAAATGGTATTTTCACTGGATTAATGACATAATTCCTTTCGTACAGCACTAAACTACAAAATTTGTCCCATATACATACATTTAATTTGTAAACTGCTGACAATCCAGTAAACTATGTCTATCTGATAGCCAAAAAGTAATTCCAGGAAGAGAGACCATCTGAACTCAATGATTGGTACAAACCACCCACTGGAAGTTTGGTTGCTCCGTGTCTGGTGCCTACTGAGTAAGTTCTTTCCTAGTGAGGAATGGGAAAGGTTTTGGGATCACTGATAGCTTTCCTCCCAAATGTTCCCCTCCTGCTGCCCTCTCTCTTGCTAACGGTACAGTCATCTACCCACTCCCTAAGCAGAAACTTCCAGAATCACTCGTCTCCTCCCTCTATCCTCCTCACCTCTAATGTGTCCTGTCAATTACACTGCCAAAGTGTGGCTTGGTTTGGGACTTACTCATTTCCTCAGTAGCTGCCGTGATGGAGACCTCCTCTACTCTCATCTGGCCAGTGTGGAGACCTTCTAACTAGTTTCCCTGCTCAGTCTCCCCCCTCATCCATTCTCGGCATGGCCTCCAGAGTTAGCTCGCTAAAACAAAGGATCAATCCCCTTTCCTGATGACAGACAGAAAAGACTATAAGCCCTGTGATGAAAACGCCATTAGTAAAACATATCAGCAGCAAGCACAGTAGATTCTCAGTAAACATTTGTTGAAATTAAAGTTTACAAGTTCATATGCATTTTCTGTAAGATCTATGCCTATTAAATAGGAACCAACTAAAATCACTAACTGATTTGCCTCAAAGAAAACAGACTGTGTTTGGGGTTTTGGTGAGAAATTAACATGATTTTATTGGTTTTTCTAATTTTAAAAGTAATACATGATCATCTAAAAGTCAGAAAAAGTCTAGAGAAGACAATTTAAAATACCATAGTCCCACAATCCCCAGATGGCTAACGCTTACTAAGGGCTTATTTTAATTTTGTTATCTAATTTAATCTTCACCAAAAACCCTATGAGATAGATGCTATTATTAAATTCTCCCTTCTATAGAAGTTTAAAGAGAATGAGTAATTTCTGAAAAATAAGTGAAGCTAAGAATTAACAAACAAACAGTATCTTTCCAGACTTTTCCTACTGTATCTGTATACCTTTTAAAAATAGGATCAATCTATACAAGCTATGTCATAGCCTGCTTTTCCCACCCCACTGAGGAAGAAGTCATGAATCGCCTTTCAGGTCAATTAACATCATCATGTTTATTAAGGGCATATACAGCTAAACCTACTGATCTCCAACTACCTAGCATGCCGCCGCCGACCAAGTAGGCAAACAATTATTTGCTGAATAAATGAAGGTCGTGATTTATATAACCAAACACAATTATTTGTTGAATAAATGAAGGTCGTGATTTATATAACCAAACCCTTGGCTGGGAGGGTGGAGGATGCCAGTGGACTTAATTACCCAATGCATTACTCCTGAAGGACCCAATGTCCCACAGTGAACCTACCATGCTTCTCAAAAGGAATGTCATCTTCTACAAAGGGTTCAAAATCTTCCCGCTGCTTTATCATGTAGTCCACTGTCTCCTGTCTGTGCTTGAGATGATTTCGTGAGTGTCCCTCCAATTGATCACCAAGAGCTCTGAACAAGCAATTGCTGTCAAAACAACAACATAAGTCAAGACCTTTCAAAAATGAACTTGGTTCATCTAAAACAATGACACTTCATGCCAGATCATCCATGGAAATATTTTGGGCACACAGAAGTGAAGACTCAACTCTAACAGTCCAGGATTCTTCCAAGACCATGGAGGACAGCACCAGGGCATATTCAACCACATTACCTTATTGAGAGGCAGCTAACAAGGATTCTATTCCCCATGTACCAGCTAGCTGACTCAGGAGAGTCATTAAACTTCCCTGGGCCTCAGCTGCTTCAACAAGTGGAGCCGGTGATCACCAACCACCTGACTACAAGGTCCAGACCTTACAGGTCATTCCATGCCTAAGGGCTATGATTTGCAGATCCTCTTCCAAAATGATGTCTTATCTACAGCCTCTTTTCTAAAACAAGTTCCACTACAGCTGCCCAGCTAAGTAATCATTCATTTAACAAACAGTACCCAAAAAATGGCAATTTGTGAAGCTCCCGATACTAACTGAACAATACTCTGTTTGAGTCCTAAGAACACAGTGGAGAAAGTCATGAGAAGGAAAGCACTTGGACAACAAACAGTTGTACTATGGAAAGACACTTCCTCCTCGCCTCCTCACTGATCACCCAGGGAGCAACAATGCCATTGTTATTCCTGCCAAATGAAAACTTTAAACACCATATTTTGTTTCTCTTAAAATTAAAATACTGGTAATAAACTGAAAGAGTTATCTTTACTTTCAAACCCCTCAAAGGCTTCTAAATTCCAAATTATCACAAACACAGAGGCTTAGATACACAGAGACTCAAACAAGACAAACACAATCTGGTATCCTTAAAACTATGGAAATAAACAATTCTGAAGCCAAACAGTTGCCCAGTTTTACACCCAACTGTTTACTCTTCCAAATGAAAAACTATGACACTGTAATTCCAAAATATAAACTCATCACTTCCAGAAAGATTTCATGTCTAAATGTGTAGGAAAAAAGGGCTTTTTTTTTCAACTCAGAAGAGTGAATTTTCAACAGAAAGCTATAGAAAGGCTGGAACCTCTTCTAATGTATAAGGATATATACTTTTTTTTTTTTTTTGCAGGGGAAGGGAGAATTAAGACAGATTCTGTAAGTTAAAAATCAAGAAGCTTTCCAACAATCTAAGACGAGATTCCAGAAGGAATGGAATATAGAGTTCTATAGGCTAGACTGAGGTGTCTTGCTAAAATCTGACAATGATAGTCTTTTTTTAACCACAGGGAAAAGTAAGCTAATCAATAAAATAATTTAGGCCGGGCGCGGTGGCTCAAGCCTGTAACCCCAGCACTTTGGGAGGCCGAGATGGGCGGATCACGAGGTCAGGAGATCGAGACCATCCTGGCTAACACGGTGAAACCTCGTCTCTACTAAAAATACAAAAAACCAGCCAGGCAAGGTGGTGGGCGCCTGTAGTCCCAGCTACTCTGGAGGCTGAGGCAGGAGAATGGCATAAACCCGGGAGGTGGTGCTTGCAGTGAGCTGAGATCCAGCCACTGCACTCCAGCCCAGGTGACAGAGCAAGACTCCGTCTCAAAAAAAAAAA